>NW_008708651.1:122243-169172 GCF_000327385.1 Lottia gigantea | reverse complement strand
GATTAGAAAAAATAGCATTGTTTGAACTTCTACAATTCCCTGGTGACCAAAATGCAATATACATCCATGTTGTGCAAAAAAAAGAACCAAATTCTTCTGTTTTGAATGATTAGGAAATCACAATAATGTTAAAATAGTGGTCAATACATCAATTGAAAAGTAATATATGAAATTATATTAATAGGTACAGAAATGATTATTGATATGCTTTGATAGATAAATAAATCGGGAAACCATAAAAACCAACAACAACCGATTTGAAGCATGCATTTCAAAATCAGATACAAAAAAAAAGGCACTGATCAAAATAAAATGAAATTTTAGAGATTAACAATATAGTAAAGAATGAATATATTACTAGTCATACTATTGACATTAACAATTAAGATCACAGCAAAAATATAACAGATTTGAGTGGCAAGGCTTCTGAATTCCATGGACAACTTTCTTATGACAAGAATATTAAAACCAATGCTGTCTGCTTTCATGTTGAATTTAGATCTCAGAAAGGTAGTTGCAACCGAAAAATATGACATGGATGTTAAAAGCTACAGAGAGCTGTGCAGCAATTTTTTTGTGGTAAAAATTTCCCTGGTTAATTGTTAACATACTATATTCTTCATTTATTGATGGTCACAACTAACCAAAACAAATTAAACAGAAATAAACTTAAAAACAACTTACTCAGGTTCACTATTCCTTCCTAAAAAACATTGCAATTTGTTAAAATTTCTCATATTTATGCCTAAGAGAATAAAACTGTTCCATTCCAAAAACTAATGAGTTTGAGCTCCATTATAATAAGTATGTGTACACAGGGCATGCTCACTCCTCCAGAAGACAGGTTGCTAATGTGTGTGCAACCCTTCTGGAGGATCCACAGGAATATACTTTGGTCAGGAACAATAACGGCATTAAGATAACCATAATGAAACTGTTTATAAATAATTCATGACTACATAATTAAAAATATGGGAAATCTTCATGCCATTGGTGATAGTTAGAAAGGCAGATGCGATCCCATAAATTTTTAAAAGAAACAAATTCATGCAATCCTTCATACTCCTCTTTTGAGAGATATTAGTCTTTTTCATTAGGAAATAAAAATACTCTACTTACTTTTCTTAATCACAATTACAGCTACAATTACAATTGTTATAACAACAACTGCAGCTACTATTCCACCAACAACAGCAGGAATATTTAATTCTGATGGTGGTCCAGATTTGGAGGGATCTGTAAAATTGGATAGATGTAAAACAGACCACTTTCACAATGCCTCTCATCAGACATGGATAATGGACCTAGAATTGGCTCTGATGTTTCATTAACTTTTTTTGAGAAAGTAAACAGTACATCAGGTCGTATATGGAACTTGAAATTCCCTTGTGTATCACATGATTGACTGCCACATGGTTATATTGGAGAAAACCCTGATGATTATGTAATGAATATTCATGTTTCTTAAATAAAAAAGCCATCGGGCTCCAAAGAATGACGAACAAATTAGTCTTTTAAATTTCTGATTTCTTGAATACAGTTATCTGTTTTAAATGTTGATATTGGTAAGGGGGTATAAACACTTCTAAAGAAGAACTGGTCTAAGTCATTAATAGAGACTAGAGTATAAAATCAAATTAATTTTAAAAAGAATACTTTTTACAGAAAAGTACTTAATTATGGAATTATTACTCCTGGAGAGATTTACAAGATAAACAAATAATTCAAATATTCAATTTTAATTCTTCAAGGAGTTGATGGAAGGTGAAGATGGTAAGGACAAGAATATAACTAAAACTTTTATTTCTTTCATAAACAATAACCTAACATTTGGTATAGATGTTTAGGAAAGTTCTTTTATAAAAGCGTAGGATAATCACCGAGGTATTTTCAGCTGTAATATTTTAGGTGGCAATGAAAGGTGTGATTTGATGGATATGCTGGATATTTAGACATTTAGGAACAACTGTTTGTAATTGGTTTATCCAGAAACTCTCCCTTTGCAATTTCTTGGGTTTTTCCTTGAGTGTTGTAGAAACAGATACCTGCTCTATAGGCATATGATCTTTAATGGATTGATTTTGTAAATTGAAATGATTTGTGATTGGTCTATCTTTCTTATGGAATATGTAGTCTATCCAAACGATGGCTGCTAAAACACACACTGTGTTTTGGGTTTCGCAAACATATTAAAAACAACATTTTTTACAGAAATGTTTTTATCGATGAATGAAAGTATGTATTTGTGTTTGAAAATATTTGTTGTATATATTTGCATACTGAACATGGTACAAAACCGAAACCCTTAGGAGAGGAGGTTTTTTGTCTTTTCAACAGCCTGTGTGCTTTCTTCATGTATTTTCCTGTGTAGGTCTAATTACACTTGTCTCCATCTAAGGATTTACATTGGGAGAATAAAACCACTCCTTTCCCCGAAATCTAAATAAAACTTACCACCATCAATAATCTTTATAGTGTAACTTTTATCATCACCTATACTATTATTAACAGTTACAATGTAGATACCAAATGATGATTGTTGTATTGTGAATGTTAAACTTGAAATATAATTATTGGTAGCTTCTTGTTGAGTTGTATCTGGTGTAAATTCTTGTCCTGTTGATTCTTGTATCCATTTAAAACTAGGTTTAGGATAGGCTATAACATCAATAAGTAATGTTACTTCTTCACCTAGTCTATTCATTACTTCATCTTTTAAATCACCATTAATTCTTGGTGAACCTGAAAGGAATTCCTCTTTATCATTTAATCGAGAAGAAACTAAAACAAAATTTTGTGGAATGAATTAAATTACAAAGATCTATACTTGACTGTCCAATACAATTATTAGCTGTACAGATTATAGTATACTGAGTAAGTATAAACTTAAAGCTTTAAGTAGCTGACTGATTGATATTATAATATAATGACTCAATCATATAAACTTACATCTATAAATATCTAATGGTAAAACTTTAGCAGCTAACTGGCCAATACCATTCTTAGCTGTATATGTATAGATTCTAATACAATGACTAACCATAAATACTACTTACATCTAATATTTAATGGTAAGGATTTAGTAGGTGACTGACCAATACCATTATTAGCTGTACATGTATAGATTCCTGTATCCTGACATTTAGCTTGAGTTAATGTCCACTGTTGACCAGTGTTAGTATCAGTACTAGTAGAAGATGACCAGGTTATAGTAGATACTGGTTTACTATCAACCTTACAGTTAAATGTGACATTAGAACCTTCATCAGTTTCGTTATTTACGGCATTAGATTTTACACTGGTTATATCAGGTGGATCTGAAATATAATATGCCCTATTATTTTTATATAATATTTGGGTGTGAACTGTCCAGCTATACTTACTCAACAAACTTCAATTTTTTAGATTCCTTCAATTTTGAATTGTGGGTTTGCATTGTTTCAAGGACGACGACTATAGTTTTTTGTGACAATTGGAAAAACACTTTTTATTAACTGTCAACATAGAATTTTGCAAAGATTTTTCAGTGTGCTAAGCAGCCCCGTCGCCAGAAATGAATTGGTGCTGGGGCTCAGATTTTGTACTCAGAGAACTCATTTCTGACAATTTTGAGGTGTCAAATACGTATCTAAATCTATAACTTTTTGATTTTGTACAAAGACACTGTAAATGAATTAATCTCTGCTGAACTGAAGAAGCTTTTGCTGGGGGCTTCATTGTCACTTGCTGCAGCCCAGCCCCCACGTACCCCACCCTAGCAACAGGGCTGGTGCTAAGTTTGATTATTCAAAAGTGCTGGGTAACCTCTCATGTATCTCATGACCTTTGCTTTTAAATCATTAGCATTTATTCCAGAGTAGCTTTAGTAACTTTTATTATTGAAAACAAGAAGAATAACTCTGATAGTTTTTAATTCTTCATTTAATGATTATACATACACATAAAGAGAATATTTGTGGTCATATGATATATGCAGATATATATTACAATGTAGAGTAACAACATGTTTTAGGTTCCTTTATAATATTTCCATATCACTCTATATTGACATATTGAGCACTATTTTAACAGTCAGAATTGTTTGTTATTGTACTTACAATGTACATTAACTTGTATAGATTTAGATCTTGTTGTAGGGTTGGTATTTTTAATATTGGTAGCTTCACATCTATAGTTTCCTTCCTGAGTTCTTTTTATTTGAGTCAATACAAGATCTTTAGTTGATGATGAAATTGGTCCAGTCCATTTATAATTACATTTATTACAATCAGTTAAACATGTTATATTTTGATCTCTACCTTCTATTATATTGATAAGTGTTCCATCTGGTGAGAAAGTAAGTTCATCAGGACCATCTGAAATAAGAACAATCAGTTAAACATGTTATAGTTTGATCTCTACTTTCTATTATATTGATACTTGTTACATCTGGTGAGAAAGTAAGTTCATCAGGACCATCTGAAATAATAACAATCAGTTAAACATGTTATAGTTTGATCTCTACCTTCTATTATATTGATACTTGTTACATCTTGTGAGAAAGTAAGTTGAAAAGCATGATAAAAACATTTTTATACTTACAATAAATCTGAACATTAAGTTGTTTTGTAAGTTGTTTATTTAATACAATATGTGTAACTGTACAGTTATAAGAACCAGTTTGATCTCTAGTACTAAGTGATAAAGGGTTATTTAGAATTGTTCTTGAACCATCTTTAGACCAGGTGATGTTACAATCTGGTTTACAATCAGCTAAACAGTTGACACTCTGACTCTTTCCTTCTACAACATCTATATTATCACTAGTAGGGTTAAATATTATATTCTCTGGACCATCTGTAAAATAGTTCACAACATATTAACAAGTCAGCCTGGAAAAGTTACATTTATACAAACCAAAGTAAGTAAGACTTTCCATGGCAGAAATTTACATAATATTTAAGACACACATGAATTTACATTATGTAGAAAATTTTTTACTCTCAAAACTCTTTATCAAGAAAAACAATAATAGTTAGGCACATTCTGACATCTCAGACTTTCTTTCAATTTGTGACTTGATATTTGTGTATCAAAAGATATATGTTTACGAGGCATGCTTCTGTATGCTACTAAGTGTTCTATTTATTACTTGCAAGACAGAGTAATCAATGAAATACTTAGCATTTTTCAACATAGACTCCTGTGACTAAATCCATTCTTTGTTTTTAAGCTTACTCCATTTCATGGTAGTTACGTATTAGCCAGAACTATTCTTATGTCTACGAATTGTACTTGTTTAATTAATTACCTCCCCTGCATATGCAGGTAACTTTATTATTATTATTGTCATACTGTAAAACCGCCATACAATATCTAACATCATTGTTTGAAGAGTTTTCCCTTTAAGTGTGCCTAATTACTGACTGGCGTGGTGGCAGCAGCTGGGATTTCAGTTACCAAGTACAGAACTGATTCAAAAGTTCAACAAAAACTTTGTTAAAATAACCTGTTAGTGATTTTTCCAACACAAAGACTGTTTGTTCGAGCGTTACACACTTCAGCCGATAACAACTCGGAAAGGGAAGCAGTTAAATTATCTACTGTTCTCAACTCTTCAGATCCTGCAGATAAGTATGGCTAGTACTAGAGCCCCCAAACAATGGTCTTTGCGAAAAAATGAGACCATAACATCGTTTGAAGCCTGGCGGCAGAATTTGCAGTATATTTTATCCCTTGACCAAAACTTTGCCTATTTTTTTATTAGATGGCGTGACATGGCTGAAGAAGTCTTCCACAACCCTCCTACGAGGTTTAGCTAATGACGGAGAACGCGTAGCTCAGGAACGAAGGAGAACTGCCCAGCAGAAAGTCACACATTTAGACCTTATGTTGGGCCAAATTGCCAACTACTGTCCCATCATTTCACGCAATTCTATTGTGAAGAACTCCACCTCCATGTCGTCTATTTGGCAAGTTATACGATTACATTATGGATTCCAATCAACAGGCTCCCACTTCTTAGACTTTAATACCATTGTACTTCAACCAGACGAACGCATCGAAGACCTTTATCAATGCCTCATGTCCTTCATAGAAGACAACCTCCTTTCACAAAACGGACACATTAGCCATCATGGTATCGTACCTAATGAGGATGAAGAACTGACACCTTCGTTAGAGAACATGGTCGTACTCACATGGATAAGATTAATCCACCCTGACTTACCCCAACTCGTCAAGCAGTGTTATGGGACAGAACTCCGCTCTACAACTTGCAGAAACCAGAGATATCCCTCGCTCTAGACCCTTTATTAGATGAGGTAAATTCTGCTGTTGAGTCCAAAGTATTTCGTGCTGTGACAAGAGACCTACTCTGCCAAAACACTCTCAAACGCCATGAACATTTCTGTCAAGTAAGACGTGTCTAAACTGTCACAGATACAGATCATCTTGCTTACCCACCGGCCAAACCAGTCCTGTCTGCAGTTTTGAAAGACACTACCTTTTTCTCTGATATAGTCAAATTAGATCCAGATCATATTTGACCACAGTCTGTTCATAAAGATTTCCGATCGGTAATGCAAGAATTCGATTCGGTTTTTGATCCTACAATTACAGGCTATAATGGATCCGTTGGCCCCTTTCAAGCCATCGTCAATATGGGATCTCTGGAACCCCCACAACGAAAAGGTAGAATCCCCCAGTACTCAAAAGACAAACTACAAGAGTTACAAGATATTTTCGACCAATTGGAATCAGTAGGAGTATTCTGTAAACCTGAGGATTTGAACCTTACAGTTGAGTACCTAAACCCTTCATTTCTGGTCAAGAAAAGCTATGGTGGATTTAGACTAGTCACCGCCTTCGCAGATGTAGCATGATACAGCAAGCCCCAACCATCACTCATGCCAGATGTTGATTCCATTCTACGCACCATCGCCTGCTGGCAGTATGTCATCGTTACAGATTTGACACAGGCATTCTACCAAATACATCTTGCCCCTGGTTCTATGAAGTATTGCAGAGTATGCACCACTTTCAGAGGTATTCGTGTTTATACCCTATACAACTATGGGAAAGCCAGGATCAGAAACTGCGCTCGAGGAACTCATGTGCAGAGTCCTCGGCGATCTTTTGTACTCGGGCAAAGTTACCAAACTGGCTGATGATTTATATATCGGAGGTAACTCGCCAACAGAACTATTAGAAAACTTTCGTCTATCTATACAAGCACTCAGCAAGTGTGATCTCAAATTAGCAGCCTCAAAGACGATTATTTGTCCCAAGTCAACTACCATCCTAGGGTGGATTTGGTCACAAGGATCAATTTCTGCAAGCCCTCACTGCATATCTACTTTATCCACATCGCCTCCACCCGAAAACGTTCGAGGAATGCGCTCCTTCATTGGCGCTTACAAAGTACTTGGCAGAGTCTTACCTAACTGCTCCTCACTCATAAGACCTTTGGACGACGCCATCGCAGGTCTAACATCTAGCGACAAAATCAGCTGGTCAGAAGACTTACATCATCATTTCTCAGCAGCCCAACAGTCACTTACAGACCATAAAAGCATCTTATTACCCCGTCCAACGGATCAACTATGGATCGTAACTGACAGGTCTGTCAGTAAGCGAGGACTTGGAGCCACTCTCTACCTAACACGCAACAACAAAACCTCCTTAGCCGTTTTTTTTAGTGCTAAATTAAAAGATAGCTTGCCAGGCAAGGTAACATACGCCCACTGGCAGCTGTCAGAAATGATTAAACAGTCTTTAGTGACTACAGGGTTGCACAATATAGCTAATAGAGTGAAACGTCAAGTCAGACACGATATTTCGGTGAAATATTATCCGATCATTACGAAAATCAATAGGGATCATCTTCATAATGACATTGACACACAAAATAAAAATCAAAAGAATCCATAAAGAACTGTAGCCTGTAGAGTGAGCACGAGCCAAATGTGAACAGACGGACCGACGGGGTGATTACAATATACGCCCATCTTACGTCTGGGCGTATAAAAATCAAAAGAATCTGTAAAAAATTGTAGCCTGTAGAGTGAGCACGAGTTGCACAATATAGCTAAAAGAGAAAAACGTCAAGTCAGACACGATATTTCGGTGAAAAATTATCCGATCATCACGAAAATCAATAGGGATCATCTTCATAACAACATTGACATACAAACTAAAAATCAAAAGAATCCATAAAGAACTGTAGCCTGTAGAGTGAGCACGAGCCAAATGTGAACCGACGGACCGACGGGGTGATTACAATATACGCCCATCTTACGTGTGGGCGTATAAAAAACATCAGATTACTTGGTTACCATGCGAGATTGAAGCATTGTGTATAACTGCAGCCATTAAACACTTCAGTCCCTCTATAATCCAGTCATGACAAATGTTTTGACTGACAGTAAGCCATGTGTCCAAGCTTTTCTAAAATTATGTCGTGGTGAATTTTCCAATAGTCCCAGAGTCACATCCTTTTTGTCCATCGCAAGCCGCTACCAAGTCAACCTTCTTCACCTAGCCGGAACATCTAATATTTCATCAGATTTTGCCAGTCGCAATGCCACAGAATGTCACGAACCTAATTGTCAAATTTGCAATTTTATATCCCGCACAGAAGATTCTACAGAAGTGCTACCACCGTACAGGATATTATCTCTGGCACCTGTCCTGTTCTGTTTGCAAGCCGTTCAGCATGGATCCAAACTCAATTCGAATGCCCAGATCTGCGTCGTACACACGCACACCTTAAACAGGGAACACGACCATCTAAGAAGTTGACTAATATTCCTGATGTCAAACGATACCTTTGTAGTGTTACCATATCCAGAGATGGTCTCTTTGTAGTCAAAAACTTTGAACCATTTGCCCTACATCTGAGTTAATAGTAGTTCCTAGACCTGTTTTAAGTGGACTTTTAACAGCAATGCATATCAAGTGTAGTCACCCTTCAAAGCATCAATCAAAACTCGTTGTGAAACGCTGTTTCTATGCCCTGGATCTCGAAAAAGCTATTAGTGACATAACTGATACCTGCCGTGTGTGTTCGTCACTTCAGAAACTTCCACAGCCAGTAGCTGAACAGTCCACACAACCTCCACCACAATCTATTGGAATCTCATTTGCTGCTGATGTATTGAAACGTTGCAAACAACTCATTTTCCTTCTACGTGAAACAGCCTCTTCTTATACTGTATGTTGCCTCATAGACGATGAGCGTTCTACAACATTGCGTAATGCTCTGGCTCGACTTTGTCCTGAAATGCGCCCAATTACTGGTCCTCCGGTGGTTGTTAGTGTGGATCCAGAGCCTGGTTTCGTGAAGATTCTGCTTTGCTTCAACTCAGAATTACTTTAGACATAGTTCGAATAAAGAATCCTAATAAGAATCCGGTCGCAAAGAAAGTTATTGCTGAATTGATAGATGAAATCGTACAATATCAACCAGAAGGAAGATCAGTCCCACCTCTTGGCTTATCCATCGTTACGTCCAATTTAAATTCACGTCTCCGCAATAGAGGTCTTTCTTCTCGCGAGATATGGACTCAGCGCTGCCAGTTTGATAACACCCAGTTACCAATTTGTGACCATGACCTGATTCTACAACAGCATGAATCCTGCCTTAGAAACCATCCTTACAGTCGGTCATCTAAAACCCCAAGTCGACAGTCTCAGCTATCAAAACCATCTCCATCAGTTGGCGATCTTGTTTATCTAACCACCTATAGGGACAAAACCCGTGGTAAAAGCTGATATCTTGTAAACGAACATTGATAAGGGATGGTGTTTTGTCCGAAAGTTTACCGGTAACCAACTTCGGTCTTTGCCTTATAAAGTGAAACTTTCCGAGTGTATTCCGATAACGAACTTTACTCTGATATGACTATCAGTCCACAAGAGGACTCGTTAAGCGACGAAGCTTGTACTATACCTCTATCCTCTCCACCTGATGAGTCATTACATCTCCCAACTCCACACTCACCCCAGATTCCTCAAGTCATTGCAGAGCCACCATCGGAAAACGACATGCAAAGTATCAACAATAACCCAGATCCTGCTGTTCCTGTAGACTTAGCATTCAACAGTCCCGCTACAACAGTCGATCCTACGCCACAACGTCCACACGAGAAACCAAGTTACTTACAAGACTATAATTGTGAATGATTACATTATTTGTGAATATTCAGACTAGTGGTGATTTTAAAGATAAAGAGGCCTCGCCATTTCATGGTAGTTACGTATTAGCCTGAACTATTCTTATGTGTACGAATTGTACTTGTTTAATTACCTCCCCTGCATGTGCAGGTAACTTTATTATTATTATTGTCATACTGTAAAACCGCCATCTTTACAATACAATATCTAACATCATTGTTTGAAGAGTTTTCCCCTCAAGTGTGCCTAATTGCTGACTGGCGTTATATAATGTTTTGAGATTGAACACACAATAGCAGTAGCCATGGTAAGCCAAGGCCTGATGAGGTTTAAATCCCAATTTCTCTACCGCTAATAAAAATTTGCCCTAAATTGGTATTATATCTTATGGATCGCATATTTCATACTATGAAACAAAATTTTTTCAATTTGGTGGAGTTTTGGGGATGTCAATTATTATGGAATCACAGATTTTTTACAAATGAAATGAAACAAATCAGTAGCCTATTACTTTTCTTGCTTTAAAATATTTTTCTTCTGATTCAAAGCATGATCCAAACACCAATAATTCAATTTCACTGCCAAAAATAAGATCACTTGCCAGGCAAGGTAATATACGCCCACTGGCAGCTTTGATTTTGAACAAAAATTTGGCAGTTCAGTAACGATCACCAGTATGAAATATTCTACCTTCAGTCATACACTTCTTTTGAACTCTTTGGGGCGATACTGAATAATATTGAGTATGAGTTATTGCCCTTGTTCTTGAAAACGTGTTCAATTTTTAGCTCGTGAAAACTCTAGAATGCAAATATTCAACCTTCAGCGATGTACTCAATAAGAAGACCAAGTTTAGTCAAAATCCGACAAGAATCATGCATTTTAGTTTTTAAAGCTAAAATTTGAAAGCGTTTTCAAGAACGAGGTCAATAACTCCTATGAAACATTTTTATATTTTTTTTTATTTTCGATTTTTTTTTATTTTTGATAAGGTTCATCCATGAGTGATAATAAACAATATCAGCAAGTTTCGTCAAAATCTGTTAAGAATTGAATCTTTTAAAATGTTAACGAGTGTTGAAATTGAACGCGTTCTCAAGAACAGGGGCAATAACTCCTACTAAATATTTTTTTGATTTTTCTGATTTTCGATAGGGTTCTTACTTGGGTGATTACAAACACTTAAGTTTCGTTAAAATCCGTTTGATTCTTCTGTTTTTCAATAGTAGGCCCTATTCTCACAGTGAAAGTTTTCGTTATAAATCAAAAGCCGCTCCAACAAAATTGTATTAGAAGAACTTTTTAGTACGAACAGGGTACATACTGTGGATATCATAATCAAAAAGTTCCCATCGAAAAATAATAGTTCTTTGTTGTTTTTTACGTTTTTAAAAAAGACTCTTTACTTATGGTAAGATAGCTTGCGTGACAGACTAAAATGTGTAAAAGTTTTCTCATGGTTGAAAGATAAAAATTCAGATCCTTTGTTTTTACAAGAAACACACAGTACTTCAGATGACGAGAAACAGTGGAGCAATGATTAGGGTGGGGATATACTATTTTCACATGGCAGTAGTAACTCTGCAGGAACAGCTATATTATTATGTAACAATGCTAATGTAGAGATCCTGAAGTGTTACCCCGACCCAAAAGGTTACTATTGTATTGTTACTGCGCATATTTTTCAAACTACATATATTTTAGTGAACACATATAGCCCAATTCCGGACAAAGATCAGTTTTTATATTACCAAAATTTGAACAATGTAATTAAAACTATTTTAGATGACCACAATTATCCAATACTAATAGGAGGTGATTTTAATAACGTACTCAATAAAGAGGATGATAGATTAAGTGGAAATTATAGAATTAAAAAGAAGGGATTTAAAGAAATATTTAATATAATAAATACCTATCAACTTATAGATATATATAGATTCAACATGCCAATGTCTAAAAAATACACATGGAAACAAAAGAAACCCAGCATACACAGTAGGATAGATTTTTGGCTTGTATCTGAGGCTGTTCAGGAAAGAATAACCAACTGTAAAATAATTCCTAATATTCTTAGTGATCATTCCACAATATCAATAAACTTAACTCAAAATGAATCGAAACAAGGCCCATCTCTCCGGAAATTTAAAAATTTAACGCTACACTAACAAACGATTGTACCTATACACAATTAATTTGCAATTCGTTACAAACATGGAAAGAAGAATATTTTGATGTCAATAATCGCAGAGGCTTATGGGATTTTATAAAGTTTAAAATAAAGACATGCACAATCACTTACTGTAAACAGAAACAATAAAAGATAAATTAAGTAAAGAATTAGAAGAACTAGATATTACTCGACGATAATTACCAAGAAAACTGCACTCAATATGAAATTATAAAAGCTAAATTAGATAATATGTACACAGACGAAGCAAGAGGTGCCATTCTGAGATCGAAGATCCAATATGCTATAGAGGGTGAAAAGAACACAGCTTTTTTCCTGAACTTGGAAAAACAAACACAAAAATCAACTAAAATTTCTTAACTAATAACATCAGAAAGTAATGTAATTGATAAACCCAATGAGATTATGAATAATATTGAATATTTTTATAAAAACCTTTAAGAGTGAAACCTTTCTTATTCAAGTTAATACACCCGAATCAGACTGCATTTACAACAGACATATTCAAGAAAATATCAGAATAATAATAATTATCACATTAGCCCAACAAAAGCGCATATCTGGACTGCTTCTAGCAATTGACTTCAAAAAAGCGTTTGACAGTATTAATCATAACCATATGCTGGATGTTTTGAGATATTTTGGTTCTAAAAGGAATTTTAGACGACGGATCAAAACGCTTTATAAAGATATAGAATGTGCAGTATTCAACAATGGTTATAGTACAAAATATTTTCCTATTAAATCAAGCCATTTTATTTAACATAGCCATTGAAACATTGTGTATATACGTACGTGCAGATAGCAAATATAAAGGCATTGCATTTGGAAATGAAGATTTGAAAATCATAGCATTTGCAGATGATATCACTTGTTTACTAAAAGATTTTAAAACAGCTCGACATCTTTTGGAGGTTTTGAGGCATTTTAGTCTTACATCAGGATTATCTATTAATCTGTCAAAAACGGAAGCCATGGATTTGAATAGTAATATCAAAAATTTATCTAACCTTATTAATAACCTTGGTTTGCCTGTCAGCAAAGATTATATAAAAATTCTGGGCATCTTTTTCTCATTTGATGAGTCAATTAAGAATAAATTAAATTTTGATAATAAACTAGAAGAAATTGAAAATATCATAAATAGATGGAAAGGACGGAATCTTACTTAAATTGGTAAAATTCAAATAATTAAAACATTTTGTTTATCCAAATTATTGTATCAAGCCTCAGCTATTTATGTACCGCAATATGTCATTAAAAAGTGTAATACCATTATATATAATTACTTATGGAACGGCCCTGATAAGGTTAAGCACAATGCAATTTGCCAAAATAAGTCCCTAGGGGGTCTGAACATGATTAACTTAGAGCAACACATTATCAGTAAATCGATATTTTGGATTAAGAAATTATTTTCTTTCAAAAATTAAGTACCGGTATGGATTAAAACATTTTTATTTAGTATGTTACCGTATGACGGAAAACTAATTTTAGGCACCAACTTTACACATCAAGTATTTAAAATACACTCTCTATTTTATAAAAAACTCATATTAAACTGGTATCAAGTTTATACTTCACATATTGACAAAGTCGTCCCCATAGAAAACCAATTATTATGGTATAATAAACACATTAAAAAAGTAATTGACCCTAATAATTTTCTGTCCATTAAAAAAAATCTACTGTTTATTCATGAATTTATCAGTCCAAATATGATTAAATATCCAATATGCTATCACTCATCAATAGCAAATATATGGAACAAAGTTAAAACCCTCATCAAAAATAACAAACATCGATCTATACTATCAACAAATAGTGATGTGCATGAAGATATAAATCAGAATTTGAATCTAATATACAAAAAAGACTTAGATAATATAAAAACAACCGATATTTACAAATCATTATATAGTAAGCCAAATAGTATACGTAAATGGGAAGATGAGCTAAATATTAATATTGACGATGATGCGTCCGAAAGGATTTTTAACTTACCATTAAATGTATGTTGCGATGTTAAATTGCAAAATTTCCAATTCAAATATATTCATAAAATAATTTTTACAAACAACATGTTATGTCTTTTTAAATTAGAACCATCAACTTTATGTACGTTTTGCTATGCTAGTATTGAAAATATCCATCATTTATTCTTACACTGTCATTTATCTCAGAGTATATGGAATGTCTTGGAGGAACTACTGTGCAGTAACAGTATTCATATTAACCTGACCACTAAAGTCCTCTTTTTCAAATAATTGTGATTTCCTATTTGTAAATCATTCTAAAATATTAACTAAATGTTATATATATAGATGTAAATTAAATAATACCATACCAGTAAAGGAAAAATATGTTGCTTTTTTGAAAACAAAATCTTAATTTGAAATGAAATGCTTTGATAACAATGTGTTAATAAAAAAAAAGTGGAAATATTTAACACTATAAGCAGCTAAAGTAAAAAGTCAAGGGCAAAAACATTCATCAAAAATATCTCAAGTTAGAACTTGACCGAGATCTTATCAATTCCAATGATCACACCAAGTTTCATCAAAATCGGTTGAAAACTGTAGCTTCTATTGTGCTCACTAACAAATTTTGACACGTTTTTCATAAGTCAAGGGCAATAACTAAAAAACCGTTCATTGAAAATGCGTCAAATTTGAACTTGTCCGAGATCTTATCAATTCCAATGATCACACCAAGTTTCCTCAAAATCGGTTGAAAACTGTAGCTTCTATTGTGCTCACAAACAAATTTTGAAGCGTTTTACAAAGTCAAGGGCAATAACTCCAAAAGTGTTCATCGAAAATGCCTCAAGTTAGAACTTGTCCGGGATCTTATCAATTCCAATGATAACAAGTTTGATCAAAATTGGTTGAAAACTGTAGCTTCTATAGGGCTCACGAACACATTTTTGACGCGTTTATACAAAGTCAAGGGCAGTAACTCGAAAATCGTTCATCGAAAATGCGTCCAGTTAGAACTTGTCCGAGATCTTATCAATTCCAATGATCACACCAAGTTTCATCAGAATCGGTTGAAAACTGTAGCTTCAATCCTGCTCACGAACTATTTTTAACAAATTTCGACGCGTTTTAACAAAGTCAAGGACAATAACTCAAAAACTGTTCATCGAAAATGCGTCAAGTTGGAACTTGTCCGAGATCGTATAAATTCCAATGATCACACCAAGTTTCATCAGAATCGGTTGCAAACTGTAGCTTCAATCCTGCTCACAAACTATTTTTAACAAATTTTGACGCGTTTTAATAAAGTCAAGGGCAATAACTCAAAAACTGTTCATCGAAAATACGTCAAGTTGGAACTTGTCCGAGATCTTATCAATTCCAATGATCACACCAAGTTTCATCAGAATAGGTTGAAAACTGTAGCTTCAATCCTGCTCACGAACTATTTTTAACACATTTTGACGCGTTTTAACAAAGTCAAGGGCAATAACTCAAAAACCGTTCATCGAAAATGCGTCAAGTTAGAACTTGTCCGAGATCTTATCAATCTAAAGCATCACACCAAGTTTTATCAAAATCAGATAAAAACTGTACTCTCTATAGTGCTGACAAGAAATGTTGACGGATGGACCGACGGACCGGGGCGACAACAATATACGACCACATATTCATGTGGGCGTATAAAAATCTGTAGTGTGTAAGGACATTTGTATGTGCGTGCGTCTATTATTCGGTCAAATTATCGGTCACAGCCAATCAAACATCACGTGATGAACAGAAGCCCTCCCACAATAAATGTAAATAAATATTGCGCATTCCAGTCAAAAAGTGACTATTTAGGATAGAAAATGTCTAAAGACCACGAGAAACATATATAGACGTATATTGTACAATGAGAGAGTGTTTCGAAGAAGAGAACAGAGTCATTCACGTAATTTAGGTAGTATAAGTGTCGTCGGGATGCTGGTGTCAGTAGTGAACGTGTGAATTTGGAGAGAATTGACAAAAATCTGCTTTCATCCAAATTTGACGACCTCTGCTGCAATCGATTGTGTTTTCACCAAGCCTGCAACAGGACAAAATCATTAGCCTAGACAGAGAGTCAGAAAACTAGCAATAACATGTAAGGCAAGTGAAGAGTTTTCAAAGCAAAATCAAGTCATTCACCAACAATCCACAATCTTTAATTTCACTAAAGACTAAGGCTAATTCATGGTTCTGTTTTATCAAAAACTACTGAACCGCTTAAAAAATACATGTACCCTTGTCATTCCTAGTGATACCTAGCATACCTATATTTTATGTAAAAAGTTCCTATCAAGCAACATTTTACTTGGATTAAATCATCTATTGAGAAGAGATTAAATCACCCTATTTACTGATTCAGTTTCTATAAAAAGAAATCATTTTCATATGTTATAGGTACTTAGGTGTTTCTTCATTACCTGAATACACTTTTAGTATTTTTGGAAAGAAAGACAATGTATAAATTTAACATTCAATGTTAATTTCTTTTTTCAACAAATAATGCTCATTGATTTTTATACGCCCACATGGAAATATTGCCGTCGCCCCTGTCATCCATTCACATTTGTTGTAGATCTCGGTCAAGTTTGATATTGGTAATAATCGGATGAACAGTTTCAGAGTTATTGCCCTTGACTTAGTAAAACACCTTGAATCTGGCTTGTATGCACGATAGAGGCTGCAATTTTTTTACTGATCTTGATGAAACTTAGTATGCATGTAGATATTGATGAGATCTAGGTCAAGTTTGAAATTAGTAATAATCGGATAAACGGTTTCAGAGTTATTGCCCTTGACTTAGTAAACACGCGTTGAATTTGGCTTGTATGCACGATAAAGGCTGCAATTTTTATCCGATCTTGATGAAACTTTGTATTCACTTATATGTTGATGAGATCTCAGTCAAGTTCGAAATTGGTAATAATCGGATGAACAGTTTCAGAGTTATTGCCCTTGACTTAGTTAAAACGTGTTAACTTTGGCTTGTATGCACGATAAACTTCAGACTTTGTTACTTTGCTATCATTTCTTACAGCTGGTAGTGGGCGTATGTTATCTTGCCTGGCAAGCTATCTTTTACAAACTGCATTCCATGCCCTATATATGGCCCTAACTTTAAAAATATGTTGAAATTTTACGTTACATTTGTTATATGAATATAGCCTGTATTAGAATGGTGTTGTTAATTTTATAAAATTATTTTTTACTTCCTTGTTTTTAATTAATGAATATGCTTGAAAAAAAAATGTTAGTAATATTCATACAGAAGTAGGTCCATGTAGGCCTAGATTATACTTAGGCCAAGCCTACAACCACACTTTAGTCTCCTTTATTTTTATTAAAAACAAGATTGAAACAAGCAACTTATTGACTGTTTTATTTATGGTCTGTGACGTCTTGACCTAATTATGCGCAACCATGACGATGGCCCATATTGCGACACCTCTCATTGGTTGAACTAAAAATATCTCTACGCCTTTTCCAAGAAAACCTTATCACTACGAGAAAATGGTGGCTATACACCGCAATCAAAGAGTTTGTTACTTTGATGCCGGGAACTTTCTAAAGCTATGAAAAATTTGTGGGAACTTTTAACTGCGAGTTAGCCAAGCATAGTTTTACTTTTCTATGTGAAGCATATGTCGTACGGATTTTGTTGGAGCTGACTTGAAACGATACGTGCGTACTGAATTACGCCTATAGGGTTTATACTTGGGTGATAACAAACACTCATGCAAAGTTTCGTCAAATCTGTGGAGAATTGTTGCATCTAGCGTGTTTAAAAATTGAACGGGTTTTCAAGATTAAGGGCAGTAACTCATACTAATTATTTTTCGATTCTTCTGATTTTCAATAGGGTTCATCCTTGGGTGATTACGAACATTCACACTAAGTTTTTTCAGATTCCGTGAAGGCAATAAACGCCCCCCATTTGATGTGGGCGTATTTCCATAATATGAACATCGCCAAAAATTCTGCCAAATTGGAAATGTTTCGTTTTATAGTATGCAATCTGCGATCCTAAAGATAAACAATATAAGCGCAAACTTTAATAAGCAACTGGGGCCAATTAAAACCCCTGTCTGACAGTGCAGTAATTATTATAGTTTGTTACTGCGTGACATCATCAATTGGACATAACAAATCAAATCAAATTTGAATAAGCCTACAAGTTTGATAAGCAAGGAAATATCCTTGAGCAATTTAGTGCAGGGTATTGTTCCACAAAAAATCTTATGAGAGGTTTTAATCCAAAGTGGGTCGTTCCACAAAAAATCTTAACTAACATTTACAATAATCGTAACCTTACAGCAGGTATAAGCTGTCAAAGATTATGTCCATCACGTATAGGTGAATAGAAGAACGTAAAAATGGAAGTTAAAATCGCATGGGCATATCTAGACGAAAACAATGGCAGTGATATTTGCAATCTATGGTGATGTTAATAAAAAAGAAAGAAAACAATTCAATTAGGACTAAATCATTTGAGTCTCACACAGAAAGAAAAATACAGATTGCTTTTAATATTAAAAGATTAATATTTTGTTTGGTAACATTGACAATTGACGTTTTAACTGAACAGAATCACTGACATGAGGGGTGATATCATTGATGGAGCTACGAACTCAGTGACGGAGTGACTGTTGAGACACATAGAACAGTTGCCACATAGAATAGTGCAGTAAAAAGTCAAACAAGTTTTCAAAGGTAAGCTTATACTACCTCTGTGAAAGCTGTGGTAAAGTTACCTCAGTAGGTGACAACACGCGATGCCCAAATATTTGACAAACATAGGCTTGCGGCAAGTCTCACAAGCGAATACGCCCACCACCAGCTTGATAAAAAGCTAAATGTGAACTGTAAAACAAACTCTATATCATAGTTTGATGCAATATCACATTTAGCTTGTACTTTCATTAGGAGGCAGACAGCAAGTTTGCTTTCTAGAAGCTAAAACCAACTTTACCATTTTTATACGCCCACATTATAATGTGGACGTATATTGTCGTCACCCACCAAGTCAACAAATCTCAACTGAATGTCCCGAACAACTTTAGGTGCTGTAAGATCCTCATATCGTGGATAGAGCCAAACCATCTTACAACTATGTCCCTTATCATGAGATTATGAGCTCCAATTACCTGCACATTAATGGAATACCATTCTTTTCGATTGTGAAATAATCCAGCTTGATAACCATTCAGACATTGCATGGGAACATGTGTATAACAGTCAATTGTCCCAATTATTCCCGGAATCTGCTCAATATCGTAAAAGCCTCGTTTTTATTTTATTTTCATCTGGTGAATACCTATTATATCCCCACGGTTATTTGGAAAGAGCCACTAGCATACCACAACGCAGACATACCAATAATTGAGGTAATTGGTTGAAATAGTCCTCCTTTGTTACAATTTCAATCGCAAACATTTTTAAAGTACGATTAAAGTCTGCTACCACCATATCTTAGACTTAACTTTAGATTTGTTAACAAAAAGCTCATGTGAAGTATGAATTATATCAAAGAGTTGCGCAGCATGCTCAAATTTGATTAAAGTACAGCTAAAGTTCGAGTGCAGCATGCAGCCCTTTCAATTTATGTCATCATTTCCAAACATAATTAGTTATCATTATTTGTTACAATCTGCACATAAAAGAAAATTTCAACACTTACCACTTTTCTGGTTCTGTCATCTGCTTAGCGAAACTCGTTTTTACTTATGTCTTTGTCCACGAGAATTACTTTCGATTACTTTTAATCTTTAACAGTCTAAATCCTAATCTTACGACTGTTTTGTGGAACACACGTAATAGTAAACTTTAGATAGCCGTATATTCGTGTCATAATTGAAAACTTTCAAATTTTTGTGAAACGATTGACAGATGTTTTCAGTGGGTTACTTAACTACCCATTCATGATATAGTGATTTTCTCTAAAAGTTATGTTCAAATTTCAAAGTTATTGTGTCATTCTCTAGTTTGAATAGTAAAGAGATTGATTTTGTAATACTTTATGTGTATCGGGTACTCTAATAGCATCAATTTGCGCCATTCCAATCTTAAATCTGTGGTTCCTAAAACAATCATTGATCGCAAAATATGCGTTATCACAAAACACTTCTGTTTTCCTGTACATAAAAACAATATGAACTTTTATAGGTCATGTATTCATGCACCTTGTAAACATATTCATTGCTGAATTACATATTTTCATCTCCAAGGTTCAGGTAATATTAAATCTGGCAACTCATTTCATAAATCTCATATTACATAAGCACTCGTTTAAGATCCTCTATTTATCACATAAGGTGATTAGTGACGTCATAAAATGTTTAGTTTGCAAGGACCACAGATGTCTCGACTTAATATTGGAATGGTGCAAATTGATGTTATCAGTGTCACCGATATTCATAAAATTTGACACATTCAAGACCAATCACTTGAAAGCAGCTTCAAGCTTTACTTAGTATTAACAGGCACATAAGTAACATCCCTTAAGAGAAATTATGGAATATTATTCATATATAAGGCGACACCAATTTATAAACTTGGATTACGGGCCCTCCGACCTGCTTTTTTGACGAATCCCAATAAAAATAAAAATGAAAAAATCTATTTTTTTTTTATTCTTACTGTGTCCGCCGATGTAAAAATTTCAACACGAAATCCTAAAGGGACGTAACTCGGTTGATAAGTTGTACTCGCTTAGCGAAAGCGTTCACTGTTGAATGGTCAGTCAGTGTTAATGAGACAAAAGGCTAGTTCCACGATGTTTTTGATAACGGTACTACAAAGCAAGTACGACTATGCAAATGAGGTGCCTGCAAATTTCTAAAATAAATCTTGAACCGAAGCTATTTTCATTCGAAAGATAAATTGGTTTGTAATATGTTGATTGTTGGCTAGATAGTTTTAAAATTTGTTTTTATTATGAGATTAGTTCCGGAAATCTGGAAAAGCCTTTCAAAAAATAAAATAAACCAATAACACATGATTTGTGATTTGGTTCGTTCCAGTCTGCAAATTTTGTAAAAATTCTCTCGTCGGCCATTATTCAATTGAGGTGATGAAAATACATCTATGTGAAAATGTGAGAAAATGAGCGTTGAACTCGATGTTTATATCAACGTCTCCATATGTACCGAGGGCCGTGTCACAAAATGAACTATAGTGCGTGCCTCTGATGACGAAAATGTTGGTAATTTGTTGACGCGCTCCGGATGCAGCGTTAAAGCCGGTATCGAAATAGACCATGAAACTACCGATGTAGAGATAGTTACACCCGTAGCAGTTTTAAGACAATTTAATTTTAAATCCATAAGGTTTAATCTGGTGTCAAAGAATGATAAACAATGTGCTATTTCGTCAAAGCCTTCTTCTTGAAATGCAGATTTTTTGATTTTTTTACTTTTATTCCCCCTGCTCCCTGCTTTTTTCAAAAGTTTTGCCCGTAATTCAAGTAATTAAATTGGTGTGGCCTAAGTTTTCTTATCACTTTGTGAAAGAGATTCAAATAATAAGTGATAATGTACCTGGTGAAAATAAGGACATTCAGCATTTAACAATATGAATTATTATGCTGAATGCAGAATTCATTGATATCCTTATTATTTTGTCTAAATAAAACAAAGAATAGTCAGATAAAACACATTTTTACATTAAATTGTTAGATTTTCAATTGACTATAAAACTGGAAGTAAACATTGCACAGCACAAATGAGTATATCACTGGATAGATATCATCAAGGGCAACAAATTTTGTTCAGGCCACAAGGTCACCAAAGGTCAAGGTCACAAAATAGAAGCCTTTGAAATTTTAGACATTTCCGAAAATTTTTGAACCAGAAATAAAAGAAAAGCAAAATCGAAATTCAAAAATCTGCTTCCAAATTTCTTTTCGCAATCGATTGTAATATCCAGACATACCAAAATTATGAAAAGCACTCTATATAAGGCTACTCTGTTACATCCGGGTCCGGTTTTATGATTTGAAGTTTTTTGTATGGCTATTAGTAACATATTGCAAAAAGAATTTTTGAAATATCTTTAATATTCCGGAAGTTGAATTTTATATTTTACAAGCGAATAGCGTCAAAACCGGAAGTGATATTGAAATTTCGAAAATTAGTTTTTGTTTGTAATAAAAGTGTTTATCTCTAAGTAAGTTTTCAAATTGATCGAAATAGAATTGTAGAAGTAAGATAAAAGGTTAAAAAACTCAAAAATTGGAGCTCAAAAAGTCAGTGACAAAAGTCAAAATTGTGGATTTTTTCAATTGCTATCTTGTAGTCATTAGCGCGAAGTAATAAACAGTAAAGTTTGAACAAATTCAGATGAGTATTAAAGATGATAAATGGAAAAAATCGAAAAAAAGCCATTGTCAACCGCTCATTTCCGGTTGGTCAAAATGGTACCAATTTACATTTAACAAATAATTGTCCAATATTTTGACTAGAAAACAACAACAGACAGTCTGTGGCATGTTTCCTTCCTAGAAAACAAGCGAAGGTAAAATTCGAAAAAAAAAAAAGCAAAAAAAAGCAATAAAATCAAACTTACAATAAACTGGTACAGTAGTTGATCCTTGTCCACCAGAATCACCTCTACAAGACCATGTTGTATCATCTTGTTTATTTATATTACTTATATTGAGATATAGTGTTTTGTCGTTATTATTTATACATCGACATTTATATCTATTATCTGTTGAACTACTCTCACAGTTTATCATATTACATACAACAATATTGTTTCTACGGAAATCTACAAGACTAGGTGAATCTGTAACATCACATTGTAATGTATAATTTTCACCTAACACTGCATAACTTTCAGGAACTCCTCTTAAAGTATATTGACCTGTAATACAAATAAAATTTTGAACAGAGCTGGTTTAATTATATATTTACAAAGTGTAAAATCACGACACCTGATCTTCGTTTTATGAATATGTATACACATACCGAATTCCATTTTATTCCTTCAAACACTCTAGTTTTTAGAGTGTTTACGAGCACTCGATGTTGATAGAAGCACTTACTGTATAGAGGTTAAAGGACGATAACTTCCCAAAACTGACGTAAGAGGCCTAAATCTTGAAAAAGCCTTAAATTTAATCAGAAGTAAACTAAACTTTCTCAAACCTTTCGATTTAGTTTTTAGAGCGTTTACAAGCAAATAGAGAGATGTGGACGTATAAAAATGCTCTTTTTCCACTTTCACAAATTGAAACGAAATGAAATACATAAAAGAGCATTCACACCAAGTCATGTAAACAAAAAGATTGCTTGTCAGGCAAGGTAATATACACCCACTGGCATCTTTGATTTTGAATAAAAAATTTTGGCAGTACAGTAACAATCACCAGTATGAAATATTCAACCTTCAGTCATACACTTCTTTTGAACTTTTTGGGGTGATACTGAACAAAACTGCCAAGTTGTCAAAAACCCGGCAAGAATCGTGCCTTTTAGTGTTTACAAACACTCACAGTTTCTTCAAAATCTGCTAAGAATTGTGCTTTCTAGAGTGTTTTCGAATAATTGGGGACTGATGGGTGGATGGAAATGGGTGATGCAAATATATGTTCCACATTTCATGTAGGCATATATAACTACGTTAAAGACTCACCATTAATACTACCAAAAACAAAACCGTAAAGAAGGAAAAACTTGATCATATTTGTCATAGTGAAAAAATCTGTATCTGGATCTGGAAAAAGATGATTTAACTTGTCACACAAGGTATAAAACTATAACACACACACTCACACAGCAACTGTAATGAAATATCATTAAGACATTTAAAGCAATTTTCGGGGGTTGATTTGGGTCTTGAATATATGTAAATAGTCTGCAGATGTACTAGAAATGTACAAAAATCATATAATTGCCATTTGTAACTCGGGTCTGATGCCACTCTAGTCAATATAAATATGGTTTAACACGCTAGCCCGCGATCTTAAGTCACAACGTGTGTGTCAAGCATACTTTTGTTAACCAACATGACGTGATATACGGATGGAGTATCAGCACTTTATTAAGACCAGATGCCAAATACACATAGTTCCTAAACTGTAGCCCCACAGTTTTATTCTTCAACCATCTAATCCATACAGACTCGATCAACAGCAGATGTTTACTTGATTTCCTTATTTGGACTTGATCAGATGTGGACAAATATATGAATATCAATACCGGTATTTGGTAGTTGGAGATGGTCATGTAGCATGGATTGGCCAATTAAAACAAACAAAAACAAAACTAGCACATGTCATGGTGTTTATTGTTATGATGCATGTTTTTTTATTGTTGATTTGACACAGTTTATGCGCTCCAGTCTAGAATCATCTGCAATCACACCAAATTTCATATAAATCGGATGAAAACTGTTGTCTCTATTGTGTTCACAAACAAATTTTGATGTGTTTTTCATAAGTCAAGGGCAATAAATCGTTCATTGAAAGTTCGTCAAATTCGAACATGTCCATGATCTCATCAACTAATTTTGACGTGTTTTCCATAGTCAAGGGCAATAACTCAAAAATTGTTCATCAAAAAATCTTCAAATTCAAACTTGACCAAGATCTCATAAACATAAATGATCACACTAAATTTCATTAAAATCAGGTAAAAACTGTAGCCTCTTTTATGTTCACAAACCAATTGTAAGATATCTGTCCCTGCTAATGACACAAGTTGAGTAAATATCTTATCAGACATCTCACAAAAAGTATCTGGAATGTCAAACAAGGACTGAATCAATGCCATTGCATCTTTATTTAAACAAGACTTTTGATCAGTTAACGAGCCTCTATCAACTAAACAATTGTCCACAGAGGCTTCTAAAAGTTTCATCATTGAAGATTTGTCTGTCTTTGCCAATGAACCATCACTAATAGACAAAGGAAAAGACACTGGTCCCAGAGTATAGAATAACAGAGCTTTCCAGGCAAGGTAACATACGCCCAATGGCGTATTTAGTGACTTAAATACTAATTTTATTAGTTTGATTTCAATGATATATATATATTTACTGCCAGTTATTTATGCTGAGAAATTCCACAAAATTTTTTAAAATCAATATCAATAACCCAAAAACATCAAATTATTAAATCACACAGTTCTAATATCAAGGGAAAAAACTTAAAAAATGTTAAGATTGTCAAAGGATGGAATCAATATAAATAAAAAAACCTAAACTCCATTCATTTTTTTTATCTCGGAATCTCATCAACATATACATGCATACCAAGTTTCATCAAGATCAGATTAAAGCTGTAGCCTCTATCGTGCATACAAGCCAAATTCAACACGTTTTAATAAGTCAAGGGCATAACTCTGAAACCGTTAATCCGATTATTACCAATTTCAAATTTGACCGAGATCTCATCAATATATACGTGCATACTAAGTTTCATCAAGATCAGATAAAAACTGTAGTCTTTATCGTGCATACAAGCCAAATTTAACACGTTTTAATAAGTCAAGGGCAATAACTCTGAAACCGTTAATCCGATTATTACCAATTTCAAATTTGACCGAGATCTCATCAATATATACGTGCATACTAAGTTTTATCAAGATCGGATAAAAATTGCAGACTTTATCGTGCATACAAGCCAAATTTAATGAATTTTTATTAAGTCAAGGGCAATGACTCTGAAACTTTCATGCGATTATTACCAATTTAGAATTTGACCGAGATCTCATTAATATATACATGCATACTAAGTTTCATCAAGATCGGATAAAAATTGCAGCCTTTATCGTGCATACAAGCCAAATTTAATGAATTTTTATTAAATCAAGGGCAATAACTCTGAAACTGTTCATCCGATTATTACCAATTTCGAACTTGACTGAGATCTCATCAATATATTCGTGCAAACTACGTTTCATCAAGATCGGATAAAAATTGTAGCCTTTATCATGCATACAAGCCAAATTTAACGTGTTTTAACTAAGTGGACCGACGGACGGACATTCCATGTGGGCGTATAAAAATCAGTTGAGAACGTTTTTCCTAAGTCAAGGCAATATCTCAAAACCCATTCATTGAAAGATTGTCAATTCAAACTTGACCAAGATCTCAGCATTATACAAGATCACACCAAGTTTCAATAAAATCAGATAAAAACTGTAGTCTCTATTGTGTTCACAAGAAATGTTGACAGACCGAAGGTCAGAGGCGACGGCAATATATGTCCACATTTCCATGTGGGCGTATAAAAATGTCCCTTAAGTCCAATTCCCGATTTTGTCCCATACAGATGTGAAAAAAACTGCAGCTCTACTCTTTTCCAATGAAGATAGAAAATCATTCTTTACATCGTCTGAGTTTACTACTCCTGAACTTATACATTCTAGATTGTCTGACTGGCTGTCAAATGAAATGTTCATGTCATTTATGGTAGTCATAACATTTTTAACTGCAAGCTCAACTTGAGATTTGTCCAACATCTTTTCTTTTCTTGTCATCACAAACCATTCCACCCATTAATTCACATTGGCTGGTAATGGCTGCCTTTAGTGTAATGCCAGTAATACCACCTTTTGTCTCGATTATACATTTGCTTGATCGCAAGCTATTGATGCAAAAGAATGTGAAGTCTGTCGCTGAACTTTCCATTCACCTCTTGTAAAAAGTTCGTTGTGACAAGTAGGATGTATGGTTGGTAGCTGAATCATTTCTAGCCAATATGCTGGTAAATATCTTGAAAAGTTTTGCCTATCAGCTACAAAAAACCATGGCATCATTGAATGTAGAGCAGAGAGGTGGAGGTTTCAGTCAGAAACACGAGTACCACATATAAATAGCAAAAAATAATTGGACCAGTTCAACATATATGTTCCAGTAGGCAACAAAAGTTTTTGTAATCTGTCATAAATTTTCTGATTCAATAAAATAACTAAACCCATTAGTGGGGTATGCTGTTGTTAATGAATTTAGTAAATCAATAACATCATTCTGTCTTTTACATTAAGTGAGTCAAAGTATGCTTAAAATCTCAGACGAAGTGCCTCGAACATGGTTTTATGACCATAAATACTTCTGTTGTAATGATGACCATTTATTATACCATTTATAGAACCCAGAGTCACAACTCCAGATTCAATGAGAACATCTTGCATGCCACCATCTTTGAAAAGTTTTCCTATGACACCAATAAAAGACAGATGCATGGAATCCACCAAAACGGATGATTAACTTTTCACATAAATTAGTATTTGTCATCTGGTTTGTTTGGCTTTGGCATATATAGCCTGGTTAAAAAATTAAACAACATGTTTTCTTCCAATGTGTCCCAAGTTTTGGTCAGAATGGCATTAACTGTTGACACCTCAGTTGGTGAAGCCTCTATTACAGGGAGATAATGCACTGCAGATTTAGAGAGGAAAGGCACATTCAACTTTGTATTAAAACCAGTAAAAACTTTTGATAGGATGTAAGCAAGATCCGAATTTCTTGCTGGCTTTAGAATTTTATGAGAAGTTGTTTCCTCTGCTAGAATGGTATCACCTAGATTTTCTGGTCCATGTCTTTTGGTTTAATGATATGCTGCTTGTATATCTGAATGAGCGACCTCCTTTTTTCAAACCATCTGAGTGCGTTTCTTCTGTGCTAGAAATGGACCTTTGCACCATGATGCCTTTTGTGTGATGTGTCCTGCCTTTCCCAGACACAGTCTCTTCACAAAAATCGATATTATCCAAAACCATATTTCAAATCCAACAATAGGTGACCTTGAGGCACAGTGTCCAAGCTAAGCTATTATCTCCAACACCTGAGACGATCCTATCTAATAGCTAATCCTAAGGCTAAAGATTTGAGAATTTCTTATTAACAAACTAGCATTGTATTATTTGTATAACATCCTAGTCTGTTGGAATTAATTCTTGGATAGGCCGCGGACGACTGGTACCTATTTCTACATCTGTTGATGATGAGGCTGGAAAACTATCCATTAAACATTCTGCTATCTACAAATACCATTTCACTCTTTGATTTATGAAGTGGAGAATGAAATGATAACTGTGGATAATCTCTTTTAAGCTGATATTTAAAACCGTCAGTCCTGAAATAGTTCAAACATACACAATTGATGAAACAAAATATGTTCATTCATTTCTTTTTCATAATTTTTTTTGGAATACATTATATTTCAATGTGCTATGAAGATGGAAAAATACCTTGGTAAATCAGGTTGAGGTCCTTCTGTTTGTAATACAATGTGATTGAACATTTGCGCTAACTTGGTCATTTTCAGTATCTCATAATATTTAATAATCTTCTCTTCAATAATCTGATGCCTTAACTCTTTTTATACTTCTTATCTAACTGGGAACTGAAAAAAAAACCACAAATATTTAAACGAGGATTCAAATGTTTGTTTGGTTTGATGAGTAAGTGGGGATTTCAAGTTCAGAGAGCTCCATACCTAACATAATAATAAAAAGCTGATATAGACATACATTCATGAAAATATCTGATGATTCAGGTGATATGTATAATAACATCAGAATTTTATTAAAGTCCCCTTGTCAAGTCTGATTTTTTAGTAAACTGCAATATGATACGTACATCAAGTCTCTCACAGTAATGATAAAGATAGCTTGCCAGGCAAGGTAACATACGCCCACTACCAGCTGTCAGAAATGATAACTTAGTCTGTAGTGGTTTAATACGTGAAACCAATCAAGCTTTACAGAGATCTCATACCAAGTTTCATCAAAATCAGATAAAAACTGTAGTTTATATCGTGCATACAAGCCAAATAACCATTAAATTGTTCATCCAATTATTACCAATTTCGAACTTGAACGAAATCTCATCAATATATACATGCATACTAAGTTTCATCAAGATAGGATAAAAACTGCAGCCTTTATCGTGCATACAAGCCAAATTTAACGCGTTTTGACTAAGTCAAGGGCAATAACTCTGAAAACGTTTTTCCAGTTATTACCAATTTCGAACTTGACCAAGATCTCAACAAAATACATATGCATAATAAGTTTCATCAAGATCAAATAAAAATTTCAGCTATTATTGTGCATACAAGCCAAATTTAAAGTGTTTTTATTAAGTCAAGGGCAATAACTTTGAAACCGTTCATCTGATTATTTCCAATTTCAAACTTGACTGAGATCTCAACAATATATACATGCATACTAAGTTTCATCAAGATCGGATAAAAACTGTAGTCTCTATTGTGCCTTCAAGCCAAATTTGACTTGTTTTTACTAAGTCAAGGGCAATAACACTGAAATCATTCATCAGATTATTACCAATTTCAAACTTGACCGAGATCTCTTCAATATATACATGCATACCAAGTTTCATCAAGATCAGATTAAAGCTGTAGCCTCTATCGTGCATACAAGTAATGTGGACGGACGGACGGACGGACGGCCGGACCGACGGGTGGACGGACGGACGACTAAAAACTGTAGTCTCTATTGTGTTCACAAACAAATTTTGACGCGTTTTTCTTAAGTCAAGGGCAATAACTCAAAAACCGTTCATCGCAAGATCGTCAAATTTGAACTTGACCAAGATCTCATGCATATAAATGGTCACACCAAATTTCATTCAAATCAGTTGAAAACTGTAGTCTCTATTGTGTTCACAAGAAATGTTGACGGACCAACGGACCAACGGGGCAACGGCAATATACATCCACATTTCCATGTGGGCGTATAAAACACAATATAAAGATAATAAACGATTCAGTGGAAGTTGAAAATTGAAACAAGAATGCTACTCTGGAAAAAATTCGAAGATAATGTACACACATAGGCGTTTATTTGACACTTTTAGTTTAAATTAAAATAGGCTAAATGCTTAATCGTAGGCTAATTAGTACTTACCAGATTTTTCTGTCTGGGCTTGAACTAATTTATCCTTTTGTCTTTTTTTTGTGACACTATAATATATTTGTATTTCTTCTTGCATATTATACATATCTCAGGTAAAATGACTGGCTCTTTGACTGTGGCCTACTCCCACTGGGTTGATACAAACTTCTTAACTTTTTAGAAGGTCCCATCTTACTTTCCCTGCTTGAACTGCTCACTATTGATTTCTTTGCAACCCTTTTCTTGGCCTGCTTGATGCAACTTTCGTCAGTGAATCTCCAATAACAAAGTAGATGGAAGTTTAAAAGATCGTGGAATTTCTGGGAAAACAATGACTGAGCAGATTCGGCTGTTACCAGATCTTCTGTGTCTAATTTTAGCCATTCAACACCACTTGATCTGAATTTTTCCCATCTAACATTCGTAAAAGCTTGTGAATCTTCTGTTTTTATTGATTTTACATGCATAATATATTTTTTATGAATTTTTTTAGGTTTTCTCTATGCGGTATCGCTTTCCATTGGGGGTGCCATTTTGAATGTTTACATTATGTTGATTGGCGGAAACGACACATGTGACAATATCCCTACCAAAAACCGAATAACATACTTACATTAGTGAGGCTTCGATGTAAAATTGTGTGCGTAACTTGGGTATCGACTATTCCATAACAGCATGATATTTATCTAGGAACTATTGAAATGATTAATGGAAATATATAATCTTACTAATTATTTGAGCATTCTTTAATGTCAGCAGAGGTGGAGCGAGTATATCACATAAACGACTGGTCGAATCCCACCTACATGCACACCAAGTTTTATCAAGATCGGATAAAAACTGTAGTCTCTGCTGTCATGCCTACAAGTAGTGTTGAAACCGTTAATCAGTTAACCGATTTCGGGTAGTATTTAACGGTTAAAAATCGGTCAACCGTCAATTTTATAAGAAGTAAAAAGAGAGCAATTTTGACAGAAAATATGTCACTGTATGAGTTTTTAAGCTGTTTTCTTAAGTAAATAAACATCTTTATTGATTGAATAATTCAGATTAATAAATCAAGATAGGGTATCAATTTTCAAAACACGAACGAGTTGCAAGAATTGTGGTCAAAATTATCAAGCCTCTTTTTGATATAAGTTAAAATAATTACTCGTTCTGGATAATCGCGTCACGATGGTCGACAATCGCCGTGTGCACTGTTATGTTAATTACGTTAAACAAATAAGCACTGTAGCACTGTAATCATTATCAGACATTCGGCACGCGCCACGGTTTGTTGAGTCTTGTTATTATTTTTATTGTATTGGGGAAATGTAACACACTGTTTTTTAAGCATGTTCTAGCGTTTCAATAAGTTTTGCTTTTATTTTCATTATTTCAATCGGGTGCGAGTTGCTTAGAATAAAACAGTTATAAAGATCGTATTACTTTTTAGTCCATCTGAACTCTGTCAGGCTCGCTCGTAATCTTATATTGAAGCAGACGCTTCAATGGGTTGTTTGGTATCTGTCGATTTGTACCGACCATTCGCGGGGAACTAGCCTGGGTACTCATTTACACTTACTCTGGTTTAGTTAACAGTGAGTTACCGCCGCAAATGCGGTTTTTGACTCATTTTATAATCTTTAGTAATTAACCGGGATTAACCGGATAAGAAACGGTTATTGCCGATGAATACCCTGTTAGTAAAATTCACTAACCGTTTCAACACTACCTACAAGCCAAATTTGATGCGTTTCTTACAAAGCCAAATGCAATAACTGTGAAACCGTTTGTTACTAATTTTAAGCTTTACTGAGATCTCATCAAAAAATACATGCATACCAAGTTTCATCAACATCGGAATAAAACTGTAGTCTCTCTATGTGCCTACAAACCAAATTTGACGCACTGTATTAAGCCAAGGGCAATAACTTTGTAACTATTCATCCACGTTGTACTGGCAGAAGCAACCCGCATGGTGGCGCTGTAGTGAAGTAGGACACTACTGTTATATAGTTCACGTATCTATAGTTCTGCTTTTCTAGGCATAGAATGATGTCAAATTTGACTAGTACCTATTCCAAAAATAGCTTGCCAGAGCAGGTAACATACGCCCACTACCAGCTGTCAGAAATGATAACAAAATATTTAGTGCCTTAATTAAGAATTTTCAAATAATCTTAAAGTCATCTTTAAGTCAAGGCAAAAACCTGAAACAGTTCATAGAATTATCATCAAATTAAAACATGAACAATGTCTCATCGCTGTTCATACAAGGGCAATAACTCTGAAACTGTTCATTCGATTATTACCAATTTCTAACTTGACCGAGATCTCATTAATGTATACATGCATATCAAGTTTCATCAAGATTGAATAAAAACTGTAGTCTCTTATCGTGCCTGCGACCCGAAGTTGAGAGCAATAACTCAGAAACCCTTTATCTGATTGTTACCAATTATGAACTCAACTGAGATATCATCAGCATATACATGCATACCTAGTTTCATCTAGGTTCGATAAAAACTGTAGTCTCTATTGTGCCTACAAGCCAAAATTTGACCCGTTTTTACTAAATCAAGGGCAATAACTCCGAAACCAGTCATCCAATTATTACCAATTTCGAAATTGACCGAGATCTCATCAATATATGCATACTAAGTTTAATCGAGATCAGAAAAAAAAGAAATCTCTATTGTGCCTACAAGCCAAAAGTCAAGGGCAATATCTCTGAAACTGTTTATCTGATTATTACTAATTTCGAACTTGACCGAGATCTCATCAATATATACATGCATACTAAGTTTCATCAAAATCAGATAAAAACTGTAGTCTCTATTGTGCCTACAAGCCAAATTTGATGCGTTTTTACTAAGTCAGGGGCAATAACTCTGAAACCAGTCATCCAATTATTACCAATTTCGAACTTGACTAAGATCTCAGCAATATATACTTGCATACCGAGTTTCATTAAGATTGGATAAAAACTGTAGCCTCTATCGTGCCTACAAGAAATGTGAACGGACGGACCGACGGACAGGGGCGACAGCAATATACGTCCACATTTCCATGTGGGCGTATAAAAACTATGATGCTTTGACAGAATGAAGACATAAGGTTTTTAATAATAAAACTTCTATCAAAATAAACCATTTATTCCTCAAAAGTTTCGTGTATCTAAAAACACACTTCCTCAGTGAGTCCAAAAACAACACAATAGGGAACTCTATGACGTTATCCAACAGGTGGCGCGCATGTTCTTTTCATTTTTTTCACCAATCAAACTTAAGTCTAAGAAACTGGAATTTTAGCTAAGCCAATCAGTCATTGTGTTCAAAGCTCACTGTCACTGGTGATACTGAATAATATTATGATGTTGTCTAAATCCGGCAAGAATCAAACCTTTCAGTGTTTACGAGCTAAAAATTGAACGAGTTTTTAAAATTGATCTCAATAACTCATTCTCAATTCCACGAATAAGGGCAATAAATTTTTCAATTATTGATAGGGTTCATCAACAAGTTTTGCAAATCTGTCAAGAATTTGTGCCTTCTGGATTGACCGACCAACCACCTATCGACAGACCGACAAAGGTGGCACCAATATATGCCCCCCATTTTATGTGAAAAAGAATAAAACTTTACATCAAATACCATCCTTTAATACACAACGTTTCGTCAAAAAAGTTTTGACCTCATCAGGGGAAGAAACAAACTACAAATGGTGGAAAGCAGTTAAGATTAAAGTTACAATATGATATTGACCTCATAAGGTTTATAACGTCACAATCTTAGAAACCACATAACAAGGGAAGAGTCAAGACATTCTTCACTTCCTTATTGATTAAAGCTTTCTAACAAGTCCAAAATTGTTAGATAATCCTATGTCAACTAGTGTACATTTTAGATTTCATAATTTGGATTTTCGAGCCAAGTCCATGGTCGTTTGTTTAGAATTATTAGTAACATTTGGATCAGCATCGATCTTTAACAAGAAGTGTACTGTAGTCACATGACTTTCAACTGAGGCACACATCAAAGCTGTCCAACCAAATTTATCTTCATATTTAAATCTGCACCACAGAATTTTTAAAACTTGATAAATCAGCATTTTTAGCAAATTTCAACAATCTGAATAATCCCTTTCTGAGAGCAAAGGTTTTTTAGTGATATCAGATGTCCTTTTTCGCTTATATGATTTGGGTTTTAAATCACACTTTGCATTTAAGATCTTTTGACTGCCATCAACTTTGGATGTGTGGTAGATCACTTCACTAAATGTCACACAAAATGTTGAACGTTAAGTTGCGCGATATGAAATCTGACTACCATGGTTCGGTGACTTTTATTCCAGAATCAAGAGATAAACCAAAACTTCCACCAGAAAACAAACCAGTAAATGTTTCGAGTTGTAGTGGAAAGGAAATTAAGGAATATTATGAAAACCTAAATCAAGTAAGGCAAAACGTCAAGCGGCTGGATGGCTTAAGAAACAGACAGAAAAATGTGCACTAGTTGACATAAGATTATCAAATTTCTGTGAGTAATCAATACACATTACTAAGTCATATTGCTAAGTTTCGTGTCGATATCGCGATCGGAAATGATCGAAGTGCGATGCAGCAATGGGGGAATTGTGACAAGACTTTAGCGATTGATTTAACATAGTGTTTAGTGTCTAATAGATCTGATAATTGTTGTTAGTAATCAAAACACATTACTAAGTCATATTGTCACGTTTGGTGTCAATATATCGGAAGTGATCGGGGTGCGATGCAGGATAGGGGCACAGAGCCACGAATTCAGCGATTGATTGCGCATAGTACGGCGTGTGTGATAGGTCTGAAAATTGCTGTGAGTAATCAAGACACATTACTAAGTCATATTGCTAAGTTTTGTGTCGATATCGCGATCGGAAATGATCGGAGTGCGATGCAGCAATAGGGGAATCGTGGTATGACTTAAGCGATTGATGTAACATAGTATGGAGTTTCTGATAGGTCTGAAAATTGCTGTGAGTAATCAAGACACATTACTAAGTCATATTGCTAAGTTTGGTGTTGATATCGTGATCGGAAATGATCGGAGTGCGATGCAGCAATAGAGGCACAGGGGGACAGCGATTGATTGCGCATAGTACACCGATTTGAAAGATAGTTTGCCAGGCAAGGTAATATACACCAACTGGCAGTTTTGATTTTAAATAAAAATATTTAGCAGTACAGTAACAATCACCAGTATGAAATATTCAACCTTCAGTCATACACTTCTTTTGAACTGTTTAGGGCGATACTGAATAATATTAAGTATGAGTTATTGCCCTTGTTCTTGAAAACGTGTTCAATTTTTATCTCGTGAAAATATTCAACCTTCAGCGCGGTACTGAATAATAAAACCAAGTTTTGTCAAAATCCGGCAAGAATTATGCCTTGTAGTGTTTAAAGATGGGTTCCCTTATTTTTATTTATAAAAAAGGAAATGCTAATACTTATATGAATAGAAAGTAGAGGTGTCCTAATGACTTGGAAAAATACCAGTTTGTCTCACATGACCATAATTAATTCATAATTAGCTAAATTAGAAGAGAATACCAGCAAAATTCTATTGAGTGACCGATAAAAAAGTTTTTTTTTTTTTTTGTTTATCCAGTCTGTATATTCTTGGACATTTATGAGTGGTTGAACTCTTAATTATATGCAATAACAACATAATGATATGATTAAGAATGCATGATTATTTATTAGAAACATCAATTATTCAAATAGTTTGCTTAATTTGACACTAAAAAATAAGGAAAGCGTTTTCAAGAACGTTTGTCAATAACTCCTATATAAAACATTTTTTTATTTTCGATAGGGTTCATCTATTGGTGATAATAAACAATTTCACCAAGTTTCATCAAAATCTGTCAAGAATTGTGCCTTCTAGAGTGCTTATGAGCTAAAAATTGAACCTGTTTTCAAGAACAAGGGCAATAACTCATACTAAATATTTTTCGATTGTGATTTTCAATAGGGTCCATTCTTGGGTGTTTACGAACACTCAAACCAAGTTTCGTCAAAATCCATCAAGAATTGTCCCTTCTAGAGTGTTTACGAGCTAAAAATTTAACGCGTTATCAAGAACAAGGGCATTAACTCATACTAAATATTTTTCGATTCTTCTGATTTCCAATAGGGTTCATCCTTGGGTGGTTACGAACATTCATACTAAGTTTTGTCAAAATCTGTCAAGAATTGTGTCTTGTAGAGTGTTTACGAGCAATTGTGGACGGACGGATGGACATGGGTGATAGACATACATGGGTGACGGCAATATACGCCCCCCAATTTCATGTGGGCGAGTAAAAATTGACAATTTGATCGAAATGACTCGAGACTGAATGATTTGGCAAAGCAAGTACGACTCATTTAAACAAAAGAGTCTCTTCCATTTCGCCATCATCAGGAAAAATTTCTGTCAGTACATCACTTTGAAAATTAATTTAAGATGGAAGGAAATGTTGGAACTGTCTGAAATTTGCTGTGGATATTCAGGACATATATAAGTAACCCTCTGCTAAGTTTCAAATCGATAGCTCAAAGGGAAGGGAAAGGGGGGCGGGAAAGAGGGCGAAAAGGGTTTTCCAAATTCCATTCTGTATAATTGTGTTTACAGATATTGACTTTTTTTTAGCCTCACGGTTTACATTTTCATTAACCCAAAAACAATCCAAAATTTTCAGTAGTATGAGAAACATGTAGATAGCTTGCGAGGCAAGGTAACATACGCCCACTGGCAGCTGTCAGAAATGATAAAACAGTCTTTAGTGACTAAAGTATGAAGTTTCTCATATTGAAGAAATTTTATTAGTTTGAATTCAATTACATATATATATGCCAGATATTTATGCTGAGTAATTCCACAAAATTTTTTAAAATCAATATCAATAACTCAAATACAACAAACAATTAAATCACACAGCTCTAATCAAGGGCAAAAAACAACTTTTGACGCGTTTTAACAAAGTCAAGGGCAATAACTCAAAAAACATTCATCGAAAATGCGTCAAGTTAGAACTTGTCCGAGATCTTATCAATTCCAATGATCTCACCAAGTTTCATCAAAATCGGTTGAAAACTGTAGATTCTATTGTGCTCACAAACAAATTTTGAAGCGTTTTACAAAGTCAAGGGCAATAACTCCGAAAGCGTTCATTGAAAATGCCTTAAGTTAGAACTTGTCCGAGATCTTATCAATTCCAATGATCATAACAAGTTTGATCAAATTTGGTTGAAAACTGTAGCTTCTATAACACATTTTGATGCGTTTTTACAAAGTCAAGGGCAGTAACTCAAAAACCGTTCAGCGAAAATGCGTCAAGTTAAAACTTGTCCGAGATCTTATCAATTTCAATGATCACACCAAGTTTTATCAGAATCGGTTGAAAACTGTAGCTTCTATTGTGCTCACGAACAAACTTTGACACGTTTTAACAAAGTCAAGGGCAATAACTAGAAGATAGCTTGCGAGGTAAGGTAACATACGCCCACTGGCAGCTGTCAGAAATGAAAAAACAGTCTTTAGTGACTAAAGTACGAATTTTCTCATGTTAAAGAAATTTTATTATTTTGAATTCAATTACATATATATATGCCAGTTATTTATGCTGAGTAATTCCACAAAATTTTTTAAAATCAATATCAATAACCCAAATACAACAAACAATTAAATCACACAAAAAACAACTTTTGACACATGTTTACAAAGTCAAGGGCAACTCAAAAAACGTTCATCGAAAATGCGTCAAGTTAGAACTTGTCCGAGATCTTATCAATTCCAATGATCACACCAAGATACATCAGAATCGGTTGAAAACTGTAGCTTCAATCCTGCTCACGAACTATTTTTAACAAATATTGACGCGTTTTAACAAAGTCAAGGGCAATAACTCAAAAAACATTCATCGAAAATGCGTCAAGTTAGAACTTGTCCGAGATCTTATCAATTCAAATGATCACACCAAGTTTCATCAGAATCGGTTGAAAACTGTAGCGTCAATCCTGCTCACGAACTATTTCTAACAAATTTCAACACGTTTTTACAAAGTCAAGGGCAATAACTCAAAAACTGATCATCGAAAATGCGTCAAATTAAGACTTGTCCGAGATCTTATCAATTCCAATGATCACACCAAGTTTCATCAGAATCGGTTGAAAACTGTAGCGCCAATCCTGCTCACAAGCTATTTTTAACAAATTTCAACACGTTTTAACAAAGTCAAGGGCAATAACTCAAAAACCATTCATCAAAAATGCGTCAAGTTAGAACTTGTCCGAGATCTTATTAATTCCAATGATCACACCAAGTTTCATCAGAATCTGATGAAAACCGTAGCTTCAATCCTGCTCACTAACAATTTTTAACAAATTTCAAGGCGTTCAAGGGCAATATCTCAAAAACCGTTCATCGAAAATATGTCAAATTCGAACTTGACCGAGATCTTATCAATCTAAAGCATCACACCAAGTTTTATCAAAATCAGATGAAAACTGTACTCTCTATAGTGCTCACAAGAAATGTTGACGGACGGGTTGACGGACGGATCGACGGACCAACGGACGGGGGCGACGACAATATACGACCACATATTCATGTGGGCGTATAAAAATGATTGCAAAATTTCAATTCAGAAAACAGTGTAGTCAGAGAGAAAGTGCTCGCACAGCACTAGCAGACTTCGGAGATCTACTGATCAATGTAAAAACTTACCATGACATCATGTATGCGATCACTAAAATCATTTTTGTTATTATACTAATAAGGCTAAAGATAAAATATCTCATAGGTGATAGACATCATATAATTGTACTGTCAGCATACAGTTCTATGTAGAAATGAAGCAGGATCTTGTTTACGTTAGCTGAAGTTAAATACACTTAAAAACTGTAATGTTCAATTGACAAGTTACGAAAATGGGCTGAAGTTATCCTTTTGGTTATAACACTACTAATTCATGGGCCACAAGTCGATTCGACCAGCGTAGGCTACTTACTAAAGCATGAACCGACATGAAATGATCAGAAACGACAAGTGAACCAGGAAACGAGCAGGAAAACGACAGGAAACGACCTCAAACTATTTTGCGATAAATTCTAAGCAAGCTAATTAGACCAGTAATTAATTTTTTAAAAAATATGTAATTTGCGAGAGGTGCAGTTAATGATTCTCAAAATCATGAAAAATTAAAGTGACCCTTTCTTGATATTTTTAATTACTCTCCTCATGTCAATTTTAATTTTCCTGTTTCTTCTTTTCAACATACGTGTAAGCTCCTCTTTGAAGAAATTGAGGGGGAATAAGGCTAGGCTACCGTTCATATTTCGTTGAGTGCAATTTATATGTGACATAACGCACACCTAATTCAGATTGATATATAACATTGTTAATACAGTCAAGTAACCTAATTTCGTGGTAACCTACTTTTCGTGCATTTCCGGAAATGATTAATAATTTACATGTGCGACCTCGCGTGACCTCCGCATTTGCTTGTTTTGATAAACATGGGATTTCTGTACAATATCAGCTAGTAGAATGAATTCAGTAGTTTCAAGTAAGGTAAAATGTATTAATGTATACTTTGACAAATACAAAATGGCGGATTTCAGTTATTACCAAACGTCACCATTTTTTATCGGCCGAATTTCCTTATAATCCTAAGCTGTAATCGGAATTCCAAGTGTCGTCTGCTAGAATGTAATCCAACCAATGAAGTCACGTGATCAACTAGCAGATTCCGTGTCAGCAGAAAATTTCTATGGAACACAAAGTGGACCATGTTCTTATGTTGTTTCAGTGACTTTTAGCAATAAATCACGCTACGTATCTTATTTTGTCAGTCACTATTTTTTTTTTTAAATCGTAGTTCTTTGAAGGAATTGTCACTAGTTATAATGAATTGATATTAAAGATAAATACTATGAGAAGTTAATTATAGCACTGGGTATCCATACAACGTGTTTTTCTAGACTTATTTATAGATCAAACATTGTACACGAAAATAGGTGACGCATTCTGCCGCCGTTGCCGAGTTGGTTGCTCATGAAATATGGATCAAAGTGAAGGATTCATAAAGAAAATCGAGGAGTAGGCTAATAAGATAAACTTCATGTACGCCTAAATACAATCAGGTTACTTAGAAAAACCGGTCGTACATTCAAAGCAGCTCCTAAATATGTTGTGTCGATCTGCACGCGTGGTTTGGTTTATATAGCCAGACATCGGTCGTTGATTGGTTGAGCGCGCACGTGCATTCATAACAAACTATTGCACGCACTTGGTCTCGTTCTGGTTCTAATCTTCGTGAATCTACGGAGATTGCCGATGTTATCTCGGAAGCTGTTGTATGAGTAACTGGATAATGAAGACTGCGAATACGGGAGATAATTCCCGTAACACTCTTCCCCTTCTTATTTTTGAGAGGGAAGCTGTGGGTTGAAAAGTTAAGGATTAATAACCCAATTCATCGGAATTAAATTCAAACTTCATATTCTATAAGAACAAAGTTAGCAACATCTTAAAATCGGGAAGGGGTTATCGTTACAAAGTTTTAAATGATCATGATGAATCATTTTACTGTTTTATTATGTTGTTTATTCATAAAATAGAACGTAAGCAATAATACAAATGGTTTAATATCGGTGATACATTACAGACTCGTAGGCCATTGGCAAGCTTCTAGAACAAGAGTGATCATAATCACGTGTCTCTCGTGATGACGTCATATAGCGGGAAATACAAACTTGTTATCTAACAGTACATAATACAACATTTACTATAGTCTTTTGATTGGACAATTCATACAAGGGATGACAAGTCTTTGTGAGGACCTTTCCATGGAGGCATAAGTTTCTTGCTATACCCTATCCTTGTGAATCCACTTGGTAAACAATGTCTCCAATATTAAATAGATTTTCATGAAGAGAGATATCATAGTCCCTCTTTTGCCTAATCTGACACCCTTTCAAATGCGTACGAGCTAATTCATGTACTTCTTGTAAAGTTTTCCTGAGTTCCGACACCCATTCAGATGAAGCAAATTTCTTGGCATCTGAGGTTCCTAATAGAAGATCCAGTGGTTGGGAAACCTCGTCCAAGCATCATCATGTTTGGAGTAAAGCCAGTTTGTTGATTTTCTACGGAATGTAATGCCATGGAAATAAGGGCGAGATTATCGTCCCACTCATGTCCTTTTCCGTCTATGTAACATCTTATCATTTGAAGAACAGTCGTGTTATACCGTTCTACCTGACCGTTGGAGGAAGGATGATAAGGTGTCGTCCTGAATTTCGAAATTTCAAGTAAGGAGCAGAGTAACTTGAAGAGATTGCTCTCAAAGTTAGCTCCTTGATCAGAGTGAATTTGAAGTGGACAACCAAATGTGCAAATGAACTTCATCAACAAATTCTTTGCGACTTTTTCCGCAGACTGATCTGGTAAGGGAATAATCTCCAACCATTTTGTAAATTGATCTATGATCATTAGAACATATTTGTTTCCTTTATTACTAGTCATGAAAGGTCCAAGGATATCTATGTGTAAACGTTCCATGGGATATCCAGAATGGTAACTTCTTAAAGATGCCCTAGGCTTCCGACATGCCTTTTTATTCTGATTACTTAATGAACAATTCTTGACGTACAATTTGCAGTCATAAGACATTCCGTACCACCAATAATGTTTACGAATTCGATCGTAAGTCTTGTTTCGACCAAAGTGACCTGCAGACTTGGAGGAAGTTTGTCTTGATTAGTTATGTGAAGTATGCCATTGTCGAGAATTAACGTATTTCGATTCAACCAAAGATATTTTGTCGTTGGACTACACAAATACAAACCTGAATCTCTAGGAATAGTATCACTTTCTAACCAATCAATAATTAACATAATGCATTTATCTGATCACTGCAAATCCCTAAGTTTCTCTGCAGTACAACTCTCCAGCCAGTTAGAGTTTTCGGATACTGGAGATAAGTGTATAGCATCAGCTTGGGAGCCGTTGCAAAGGGTTGAATTTGAGTTGTCTAATCTCGTCAGCCTAATTGGTGCATCGCCCATGACCTTAGTCGATGCGAGAGGAACGACATCGTCAACGTCATCACAGAAACGCGCCCATTGGTTATGAGCTCTAGTACAATATGGACATCCGCCACAAGGTAAGTCATTGAGATTGCATTCGGCATAGTAACAGTTACAGGAAGATAACGGATCGTCCAAGCGCGATAACTCATCAGCATTGGTATGTTTATTACCGGGCCGATGAAGGATTACCATGTCATATAGGGACATCTCTGTTCTTGGGACAGTTCGGCACCTATCGCTTTATCAGAGGTGTCCGTATCAAGAACAAAAACACCGTCCGGTGTTGGATAAGCTAAACAAGGTGCCGATATCAAAGCGTTTTTTAAATACTCAAAGGCTGTCTGGTAATCGGAATTCCATTTAAAAATCACCTTTAGTATGAGCCAAAGAAAATAGCAAACTAGTTTTGTCTACAAATTTAGCAATATGATCACGATGGTAACTAGCAAAGCCTAGAAATGAAAGTAATTTAGATATATCAGTAGGAACTAACCACTCAATTATAGCTTTTATTTTAGCAGGATCAATCGAAATACCGTCTGCGCTTACTGAGCGGCTTAAAATGACTACCCTCTTCTTCAGTAATTCACATTTTTTAGATTTCAATTTCAAACCATACTGACGAAAATGTTTGAATACCTCTTCTAGTTTTGTTAAGGTATTTCTTCAATGATTTCCCTAAAATTACGATATCATCTAAATATACTAAAACATCGTGCCAAGTAAAACCCCGTAGAACTAAATTCATTGCTCTTTGAAATGTTGCGGGTGGGTTGCACAAGCCAAAACCCATGGGGATATGTTCGTATAACCCGTGTCTCGTTATAAATGCGGTTTTATGTCGATTCAACCTCAATTTGGCAATACCCAGAAGCTATGTCAAGGGTCGAATATAAAGATGTCCCCTGCAATGTTTGTAAGCAATCTTGAATATTCGGCAAAGGAAATCTATCTTTAACTGTTATATTATTCAATGCTCTAAAATCAATGCAACATCGCAACGAACCATCTTTCTTACTAACACAGGTGCGCTGGAAAATTGGGATGAGGATGGCTGAATAATGCCTTCCTTGGGTAATTTTTGCAGATGCTCAAATTCCCGATCTTGGAAATGAACAGTTGTTCTGCGCATTTTCTGTTTAATAGGACGATTGCTTCCGGTGTCAATTGTATGAGTTATCTCAGAAAAGTCTAAATCATGTCCAGCGAACGTATCTTGATATTTAGTTAGTAACTCCACTAATTTGGCCTTTTCAGTAGGTGGCAAATCATCACCTGATTTGTCAGTTCCTGTAAGTGAGCGGGAACAGTCATTGATGTGGATTCCACGTCAACCATATTAATGGAAAAGCCGGGGCCTTTCGGAATAGTGTCAAAGCCAGTTAAGCTATTTGGAGAATCTGAAACTGGCAAGTACGATCGGATCTCTCAAGACCTTTCCGTAATGTCTTGAATGAGTTAGAATCATTTATGACACGAAAAACTGTATATCTGGATTTCCCTAGAGTAGAGGAAACCAACAAACCCTTATTATTTTTAGGATTAGGTTCAGACACGAATTCTCCTTTAAAATCTTTCGTAAGTCAAACCTACTGAATTTGGAGGAATCGTAACGCGTTTACTGATTAAAACTTCAGATAAGTCTTTTCTAGGACCATAGGATTGTAAATCAGCGTCGATTATATCATTGCCGATTTGAACTGACGGTTGATCTATATTTATTATGCATTTATAATGCGCCAAAAAGTCTAAACCTGAAAATTATGTGGTCGGTCATGGTACCATATACACGTCCCAATCGAAGTATTCATTTCCGATTTTTATAGTCATTCCAGAAACGCGTTGACCGTAAACAGGTTGATCACCTAATCCAGACAATCTAATTATCTCATAAGCCAACTGTCCGTCGTACGTCTTGCATACCTGTTCGCTAACCAATGTAAGCATAGCAGCCGTATCAACTACTGCGTTTATTTTAGTGTCATTGATCATCACGGGTAAAATTGAATTCAATTGTTTGGAAAAACGTATCCTAGCTTGACCTTGAACCACTTCTATGTCTAGATTCGGGTCTTTTATCACGAACTGGCGAAAAGTTTCTACTTTTTCTTTCCCGTCTTCGATTTCGATCGGAGTTAGACTGAGAATGTTCAGTTTTCGACTCTGTCCTTTCACTGCGTCTTACAAGATACTCTGTCATAATTACCGGAACGTCTATCGTCGAGCCGGTTCACGATCTCGATCTCGTCTGTCATTATAATGTTCGAATCGTCGAAGTTGGTCACGGAACGGTTTATCGTAGGCCTATCTATTGCGATTCGTCTATGTTCGATATCTGTCTGTGTTCGCCGTTATTGCGATTGTAGTTATAGTCATTTCTATTCTAAAGAGGAAACGTCACCTTTGTCAACTACTTGGCAACTATAGAATCCAACCGTTTACCAAGCATAGAATCAAGCTTTTTATCAAGTACAGAACAAAGCTGTTTCCCCTCCCTATCTTTTCGTGTAGTGTTTCAAGGTTTCATGTGTGCTTATCGTGTTAACGGATTCTGTATCCGACTCGGTCTTAAAGTTTACTTGTCGATGTGAAAAGTTTTTAGAACCAAATAAACTTTTCTGATTGGCTAAAAATAGTCTCATGTGTTTTAAAGCGTCCTGAACCGATTTTGGATTCTTTTCCATAGCCTTCTGCACCGCATCCTTCTCCTTACAACCACGGAGAAAGCATTCAATGGCTATTTGGTTTCTAGTTTTACTGCTAGCGTCCGTATAGCCGTCCATGGCCAATGTTTGGACACGTTGAGCACGTAGAGATTCCGTTTCGAGTTGTCGTAACGATTGTAACTCGCGCCTAGCAGAAACAGGTTCATCTTTCTCGCTTAATCGAAAGTTTAATTCCTTCTTGACTTCTCTATATAATAGATCAGAAGAAAGCTTATCTGCGTACTCAAGAGCGGAATTTCCTAAACAGTTTTCCAATTTTTTCCTATTTGACCATTCCTGATGGCGGGCAATCCTTTCAAAATGTAAAATAAAGGCTCCCATTTGGCCTTGGGGTCGATGGAAAAGGTTGGCATTTTAGGTTTCTGTGGACTCGGGCTATGACGTCTTCGTCTATTTCTATGTCGTCTACTTGAATGGTCTGATTCTGATTCTGAACTCGAATTTGAAGTTACATCTGTATTCGAGTCTAAGTTGGTATCTTCTATGTCAGTTTTACTGTTGCCTTTCTTAAGAGAAGCCGACTTTTCATTTACTTTAGTGTGAATTTATTTTATCGGTTTCGACTCTGCGAGCATTGCTTGCTCGTGACGCCCAAGCTCGTTTTTCACGGCGTTTGGCGTATCCTTCAAAGTATTTGGAGACTTGGTTTGGTGTAGTTAATTTACCAGTCAATGTAGGTAAAACGGGTAAATCTACACTAGGTCTTGATTTGTCTTCCATTATGTCCATTCGTCTTTGTACTTGTGCCATTTGTGTCGACAAGGTTACAAACTGTGTAGACATATTTTGTAATAGCCTAAGAATCTCTGTATTGTCAGATTGATTCGAAGGAACTTCCGGTAAAGCATTTAATGTCAAGTTATCAATGTCGGCTAATGGGTCTGGGATTTCAAGTCCTAAAATTTCACCCGTCTCAATCATTTCTATCCAATGATTTTGACTTAACTTCCCTGTATACTTAATATTTGTTCCAAAGTTAATGGGGTATCCTGAGTATCCCTAATTTGAACTATACGTTCAGCTATTTTATCTCCTACATATCTTATCTGTTTTAATACTTTCACGCAGTTGCGGCCTGTATATTAATCGACTTCCCTACTCCGGCCATGTTTATGAAAAATCAATGAGAAATGTTAAGTAACTTCTCTGGACGGAGGAAATGTATACAATAATAAATAATATGTCTTAAACTAAGGCGCTTGTGAGCTCAATTTTCACTTTTTACGGCAAAAAGAGCGTCGTGCAACCCTATCCTACGTGAAAATATAAGTGCCGAAAATCTATGAGAATAGTACAACAAGTGTGAAATAATTAAAATCCTACACTTGCGGGTCATAGAACTCGAATGAGGACCACGTGCGTACCTAACCTACGTGTTAAACCATGATAGCTAAAAGCCTTCAAGGTAGAAACTTAATCTATAAGTGTTGATACCGACAGAGTAACTGTCGAATGTATCAAAATAGAAATATGGCTTACAATTAAATCAGCTTAAATTTCGTTAATTTTCGTCTGTAATTCTTTAATATAAATCTGAATAATTAGTACAAAATAAATCCAACACAATACAATCAATCCCACTTCTGACACCAAATGTAGCGCAATTGCTACATGGCAGAGGAGTTAAACTGCTTAACTCTGCTGTGGGTAAAGTATGGTGTTGGAAATGACAACAAGTAATAAGATAAACTTTATGTACACCTAAATACAATCAGGTTACTTAGAAAAAAACGGTCGTACATTCAATGCAGGTCCTAAATATGTTGTGTCGAACTGCACGCGTGATTTGGTTTATATAGCCAGACATCGGTCGTTGCACGTGCATTTATAACAAACTATTGCACGCACTTGGTCTCGTTCTGGTTCTAATCTTCGTGAATCTACG
>NW_008708651.1:115304-119937 GCF_000327385.1 Lottia gigantea | reverse complement strand
AACGGAATAAAAAAAGCTCCGCCCCTTAACGGACTACTTTTATTATTCATCTTAAACTTCATACATTCATACTTAACTTAGTAAATTAACATCATACATTCATACAAAACTTGATACATTCATACTAAACTTTATACATTCATGTTAAACTTCATACATTCATACTTAACTTAATAAATTAACATTATACATTCATACTTAACTTTATACATTCATACTAAACTTTATACATTCATGTTAAACTTCATACATTCATACTTAACTTAATAAATTAACATTATACATTCATACTAAACTTTATACATTCATACTAAACTTTATACATTCATGTTAAACTTCATACATTCATACTTAACTTAATAAATTAACATTATACATTCATACTAAACTTTATACATTCATACTAAACTTTATACATTCATGTTAAACTTCATACATTCATACTTAACTTAATAAATTAACATTATACATTCATACTAAACTTTATACATTCATACTAAACTTTATACATTCATACTAAACTTTATACATTCATGTTAAACTTCATACATTCATACTTAACTTAATAAATTAACATTATACATTCATACTAAACTTTATACATTCATACTTAACTTAATAAATTAACATTCATACTAAACTTTATACATTCATGTTAAACTTCATACATTCATACTTAACTTAATAAATTAACATCATAAATTCATACTAAACTTTATACATTCATGTTTAACTTCATACATTCATACTTAACTTGATAAATTGACATTATACATTCATACTAAACTTTATACATCCATACTAAACTTTATACATTCATGTTAAACTTCATAAATTCATACTAAACTTTATAATTCATACTAAACTTTATACATTCATGTTAAACTTCATACATTCATACTTAACTTGATAAATTAACATTATACATTCATACTAAACTTTATACATTCATACTAAACTTTATACATTCATACTAAACTTTATACATTCATGTTAAACTTCATACATTCATACTTAACTTAATAAATTAACATCATAAATTCATACTAAACTTTATACATTCATGTTAAACTTCATACATTCATACTTAACTTAATAAATTAACATCATAAATTCATACTAAACTTTATACATTCATGGTTAACTTCATACATTCATACTTAACTTAATAAATTGACATTATACATTCATACTAAACTTTATAATTCATACTAAACTTTATACAATCATACTATTCTTTATAAATTCATACTTAACTTTATAGATCATGCTCAACTTTATACAATCATACTCAACTTTATACAATCATACTCAACTTTATACAATCATACTCAACTTTATAAAATCATACTCAACTTTATACAACCATACTCAATTTCATACAATCATACTCAACTTTATAAAATCATACTCAACTTTATACAACCATACTCAACTTTATACAATCATACTCAACTTTATACAATCATACTCAACTTTATACAACCATACTATACTTTATAAATTCAAACTCAACTTTATAAATCATACTCAACTTTATACAATCATACTATACTTTATTAATCATTCTCAACTTTATACAATCATACTCAACTTTATACAATCATACTCAACTTTATACAATCATACTATACTTTATAAATCATACTCAACTTTATACAATCATACTCAACTTTATACAATTATACTCAACTTTATACAATCATACTCAACTTTATACAATCATACTATACTTTATAAATCATACTCAACTTTATACAATCATACTCAACTTTATACAATCATACTCAACTTTATACAATCATACTCAACTTTATACAATCATACTCAACTTTATACAATCATACTATACTTTATAAATCATACTCAACTTTATACAATCATACTCAACTTTATACAATTATACTCAACTTTATACAATCATAATCAACTTGATAAATTCTAACGAGTTTTGCTATTGTTCATTAAGGTTGATGCAAAAAGCGTTTGAAATTTTTTTTTTAAATTTTGAAAATTTTATGATGGACTTAAAAAAGATGTAGTATACGATGTTCCAGAGAGAGCAATCATACTTTTCCTTACTGCATCCTTGTTGAAACACAAGAAAGAATATGTGCTGTAAATGAATACCGTTAAGTAAGATTCATGAATTTAATTAAACTTTAAAAGAGTAGAGATATACAACAAAATATAATACCGTTCATATTGTCAGTGGCTTGTGAAATCGATTTTAAATCGGATTTAAATCAATAGCAGAAATACTGCATCTTTGTAAAATGTGCTCTTAATTGTCAGAAAGTTCTTCCCACATCTTACTGTAAAAATTTTATTTCTTTGGAGTTCACAACAATATGTCAACAATGTTCTTAACACCATATAAATCATCTCATTATAATCTAGAAAGTATTATCTTTTTTCAAAGATGAGTGTGGAATATTGATAATTTTCGCACCTTATTAAAAAAAAAAGAGAAATCATCAAAGAAATTTTACTTAATGAAACAAATTCTAAACTAGAGCTGTGAACAGCACTGAGCGTGGCCCGTGATACTTTGCCTGATAGCTGTAAGACTTTTTTGAACTTCAAACCCTCTCAAGCCCGGTGTTGACTCGACCACTTTTAGTAAACAGCCAAGCTAAATGAAATGTTTTGTGAAAGGGTAAATTCAATCTTGTATCAATATAACTTATCGTATGGTTATTTTAATAGCTTCATGGTAGCTATAATATACAGGTATGTGTGAAATGTGAACATTATGTGACGGAATTTCTTTACTGATATAAACATGATCTATAAGTGTCCCACCTTCAGTAGTGTATGCTGAACAAGTTGTTGAAAACCAAATTTTTGAAAACAACTTAGTATAGACAAATGACCCTCCAAGATATTTTGGTTGAAATCCCCCATAATAACATGGTCTGAACCAGATTCTTGTAATTCAACTAATAATCTTTCTAACACTGGCAGAAATAAATCTAATCGATAAACGGGTGGTCTATAGATAACAATTACGTTCATATTTTTATCCAAAATATTCAAAGCAATGTGTTCTATATTTAAAACTCCCAATTTTAAAATGTTGACATTTTTGTTTTGCTTATAATATACTCCTACTCCTCCGTGCTCCTTTTCTCTAGTGTCATCATAGCTGCTGCTTCGAGGATGGTGGTGAAGACGGAAACCATTTAACTTTAGTTTTGCTGGAGTTATTGAATTATTTAGCCATGTTTCTGTTAAACAAATGATATCACCTTCTAGCATTTTCCTGTGTTTCTGTAAATCCTCTATATGAATAGATAAACCCTGAACATTGTGTAAAATTATATTAGTATCAGTTGATATGGTCTCGTTTTCGGGTTTTAAAAAAGTATCCATTGCTGCCAATGCCGATTCAATTTTTTCAAAACAAAATATGTTTTTTCCATAAAATCTTGTATTGTAAGACCCTGTAATGTTTTAACTCTGCTTAACGCAACATAGGCTTGACCAGCTTGGAATATCTTATGAAGTGATATTTCGCCTCTATCGAGACTTAGACCTTGTACTTAGTGAATAGTAACTGCATAAGCGAGACGTAATGGGAACTGGCGTCTAACATCGCGGAAGTGACGGACGGAAGTGGAACACTGTCTTCATTTATTCCAACTTTAGCATTATCAAATTTTACAAAAATTTTGTCAGTTTGATTATTCTGATCAGTTTGAATGAATGCTACTTGACCAAAACTTCCATTTATCAAGCCAGTAGAAACATTTAAATTAATTACTGACATAACTTTTGACCCTACACCTATTTTTAAGCTAGACACTAATGGTGTATCAGTCACTTTAACGCGTGGTTTTAAGCGTCATTTTAATGGTTCTAACATCTTTTGAATAATCTAGAGCACTGATGGACACAGAATTCGGGCATTTTTCATCAATCATTCTAGAATTATAATCATCAACTTACTGATTAGTAGAAAATATGTGCAGACAATCATCTTCTTTACCAGTTACACTACTCTGTAACATTTTGACGTCTGAAGCAAGCATTGGTTCACTTTTTTTTCTTTGTCTAATTCTATTCAATGTTTGGGCAAAGGCTAAATCATCTTTTTGTCTCATAATTTCAGTAAGTTCAACAAGTTTGAAATTACCGTTCCATAGGTCTATGACACTTTCATGACATAAACTATTACCTTTAACTGGTCTTAGTTGCCACATATCTCCAAAACATATGACACTGATATTGCGATTAAGTGCTGTGGGTTAGAATCCCGCGCTTTAACAGCGGTCACGTGAATTCGGTTTATATCTGTGTAAACGGAATAAAAAAGCTCCGCCCCTTAACGGACTACTTTTATTATTCATCTTAAACTTCATACATTCATACTTAACTTAGTAAATTAACATCATACATTCATACAAAACTTTATACATTCATACTAAACTTTATACATTCATGTTAAACTTCATACATTCATACTTAACTTAATAAATTAACATTATACATTCATACTAAACTTTATACATTCATACTAAACTTTATACATTCATACTAAACTTTATACATTCATGTTAAACTTCATACATTCATACTTAACTTAATAAATTAACATCATAAATTCATACTAAACTTTATACATTCGTGT
>NW_008708651.1:107628-115254 GCF_000327385.1 Lottia gigantea | reverse complement strand
CAACGACTGAACAAGGTCGTTTGTTTCAGAGTTACTTCCCTTAACTTTTTACTGCCATTTTATTTTTAAAAGAGATTATTGCTATTTTAAACACGAATTGAATCAGAAAATGTGAAGGAAAATATCTCAAAGCTAAAAAAAGAAATATTAATTTGTTTCGTTTCATTTTTAAAATAATTTTGATTCCATAATATTGACGTCAACAAAAATTTCGTCAAATTGAATAGTTTCGTTTTGTAGTATGAAAATCTACGATCCTTAAATTTAACAATGCTCATTTTAGCGCCCTTTTTTCATTCCGGTATGCCGGTTGGCAGCGGTAGGCGGTTGGCTTTTAAAACCCACCCTATTTATGACCCAAACTACTTCACACCTGCATGTCAAAAGTTCATATGGATAGCTTTCCTATCATATTATATAACCTGTTATAACACCTGTCAATCATTTTAATCCCCACAATCTACAGATTTTTATCACATTTTTTATAAACATTTAACACTTTTATGCCTATTTTCACAAATTCAATTTTGTATTAAACCACCCATGTCACATATCGTTGAAAAGAGAAAATTGAGTAGATCCTGAATATACAAACCATATTGCTAGGAGTTAATTACATTGTAAGTTAGAACCCTCAGTCGAAAAAACCCCAATATTTTTAAATCATATTTTAATGGATCATATATCATTGAAAAGATAATCAAAAGGGAATTACAAAATTGAAAAAAATAATTTTCTGTGTTTATTAGAAAAGGTCATACAGCCGTCCAAAGTTGTCAAAAATGTTAATTTTTGAATGGCTATTAAACCGGAAGTTAATATTTTTCAACCAATATGAGTACACCTGTGGATAGCTGAGGTCAAGAACATCCTACAGTGAAATTTTCAAGGTCATCGAAGGTCAAAATCACATGGTGTGGACTTTTGAATTTTCAAAAAATTCAAACGAATATAAAAAAAAACCCAATTCGAAATTCAAAATTCTGTTCCAACAAACTGTAGACAAGGTTACAAGGTTTTAATAGACACCAAAATCATAAAAATCGGATAAAAAATGAAGGACTAATTAATTTTTTGCTAAAATGAGTCAGTCCGAGGCGACGGCTTATGCATCACTTTCGGTTTGGATTTTTTCTGCTAAGTGCATTCTAATTATGACTGACAGACAATATATATGGTTTTGCCAACATCTGAAATTTACACCGGAAGTGGGGGTGCAAGGCGTGATTTAAAAAAACCGGAAGTTCTCACGCAAAAACCGGAAGTGATAGAAAAATTTTGATTGTATAAATTTATTTGTATAGACATTCTGTATATGTCCTGTGAATTTCAGATCAATCGGATACGTCTTATAACAATGAACATATTAAAGAAAATTTCAGGTAAATCGGTTCATAAATAAGCCCTACAGACTTGATGCAAAATATTTGCACATTATGCAATGGCACACTTCCGGATTAGCAAAAATTTAGTTTTAGACATTCATTTTTGATTCCAGGACATTAAAAAATGTTTGGTGAAAACAATTATGCTATACCATTTTCGATTTTGTCTACGGAAAGTTCCCAAAAAAAAAAAAAATAAAAAAAATAATAATCATAACGAAAACCACGCAAATAGTGTTGCCGGTGAATTTAAGGGGATAGTTGGGTTACTCAGTTACACGTACATGGTAATAATGGTAATGGTCAGTCAACTTTTACTATTAAATATCAGATAACAAAGAATTTGTTTTAGGTTCAGCAAGAATTAATGGTGATTTAAAAGATGAGGTAATGAATAGACTAGGTGAAGAAGTAACATTACTTATTGATGTTATAGCCTATCCTAAACCTAGTTTTAAATGGATACAAGAATCAACAGGAGAAGAATTAACACCAGATACAACTCAACAAGTAGCTACCAATAATTATATTTCAAGTTTAACATTCACAATACAACAATCATCATTTGGTAATTACACTGTTACTGTTAATAATGGTATAGGTGATGATAAAAGTTACACTATAAAGATTATTGATGGTGGTAAGTTCATAAATCATAGTCGAATTCAATTTTGATTGCATGAAATGGATTTCTATGTCGAATTTATCCTGGTTTTTGAATACTTTTGGAATATTAGCTAATTTATCAGTTGAATGTAATTGGTAAATATGTCAGCTGAATTATTTGATAACTTAACATACCGGTAAGTCAAATTTATTTATTCCACAGATCCTGGAGTAAAACCAGTTTCTGTTGAACCATCTGGATATCAGAAAGGTTTAAGCACAGGTATTGGAATTGGTATTGGAATTGGTATTGGAATAACTGTTGTTATTGTATTTCTAGTTTTACTGACAATATTTATATATAGAAAATATTATCCAGGTATTGGTTATACTGTACTTATTATAAATATTTGGGGGAACTTTAAAACAGAACAATATGACATGTTCTATTGAATATTATTTTGTCATAACATGACTCTGACAACCATTTACAATCTCACGTGCAATTATTACAGATATCAGAGCTTTATTAGTAACATTACACTGTCAATGTCAATACTTATTGAAATTCTGGAAAGTCATTAGATGAAATTGAGTCTTGTCAGTTGATATAACAATTATTTATACTTATAATGCTTTAAATTTAAACTTAATCTAATTTTATATTATTTTATTTTGTAGCCAATAAGAAATTACCAGAAGAAAGGTAAGTTATATTTTCTTTCCTGATCTGGAACTTCTATTCCATTGACCTACTATAGGGAAAATAAACATGTTTAATCTGTATGGCTATGCTGATGATGATGCTCTTGTCGAAATCAAAGTCATTATAAGTAGTATAAGAGCTCATAGATTGTTCGGATTTTTCCACATTCCATTTCATTTCATGGGAAAAATCCAAACAATCTATGAACTCCCAAAAAAACAAGACCTAAATTCCCTATATTTCATAAAGTCCCTACATTTCATAAATTCTTACAGCAAAAGACCATACATTTCATACACCAAAAAAAACCTTCAATCAATTTCCTACATTCCATCAAAAAAAGCATATTAAAATTTTCTACTCAAATTTTAAACCTTAAAAATGGCAAATAAAATACTAGATCAAATCTTTAGATTATACGATCCAATTCGTTATTCATTTAACAAGAAAAAAGAGAATTATATTATCATCTCACCCACTGTTGGTTCTAAATCCCAATTGAATGATGGTGGTAGAATTACCTTCGAAATAAATTCATTATCGAATTGGTTGCTTCTTTCCGATGCTTATTTCAGATGCGATTTCAAAATTAAAGACGCCACTCAGAATCAAGTTCCACAAACAAATACAACGTTAGAAAACAATTTCTTTCCATCTTTATTTAGCGAGATGGTTTTGGAAGCTGGTTCAAATCCGATAGAAACAATCAAAAATCCTGGGGAATTCGACACAATGTTGAAAACAGTTTTATATCCTAAAGATTTCGATTCAGTTTCAGGCTGGATACCCGATGTTGGCTATGGAAGTATTTTAAAGGAACCGGTAAGAAATCTTGCAAATGATGCCGATTTAGCTAGAGTGAGAGTTGTTGCTCGAAACACGATAGAAAGAGTAGGACGAGCAGTTAATCATGTATTCGAAAAACGAGTACTTCAGTATAATAATGTTGTTGAGAATAACAGGTGGGGTAATTACGTAAATTGGAAATTATATCCTTTATTCGGTCTGTTGGAACATAGAAAAGTTTCCATAGGCTTACCATATAAAATTCAAATTCAAAGAGAAACTAGAGCCACTCGTGGCACAGAGTGGGACTTTGCAAATGTTGCAAAATGCAAAAGACCCTGAAAAAACCAACCTTCGACGATAATTAGATCAAGCGCAAGAACAGTGTAAAGTTGATAAATTTTCATTTTTTAGAAGATTCTATTACCGGAAGTGGACGTCAGACGTCACAAATGAAAGTATCAGCAGATAGCCAAGGTCAATGACCTTTGATCCTGTAAAGGAGACGGTCTAAAAAGGTCAAGATCAAGATAGCGCCATTAAAATTTCAAATTGCTAACAACTATAAAACCGGAAGTTGACATAGGACAGCAAATATAAAAGTATAAATAGATAGCCAATGCCAATGACGTTTGATCCTACAAAGGTCAAGGTCAACAAAGGTCAAGGACAAAAATTGAAAATTTTGAATTTCCAAAACCTGTTCCTTTTTTTGAACTATGAAGCAAAAACAATTGAAATTCTAAGACAAAGTAGCTCAAAATTTGAGGTAATAGTGTGCAAAGTTCCATTTTGAATAAATGTATACTTTGCGAGTTATGCCCCTGGCCAAAAATGTCAATAATGAGAAATTTAACCCGGAAGTGCCACGCCCACCTCAATTTTTTTTGAATAGGTTAATTAATATTCAAAATGTTACGTTATATTCCAAATGTCAAGTTCCTACATAATAGAGGTCAAAAGATATAGGTCAACAAAAGTCAACAAAGGTCAAAATCGAAAAATGAAAATATCCAAATGTTAAAACCCGTTCCTTTTTGAAACTATAAAGCTGGAACAACTGAGCTGTTAACACAAACTGGCCAAAAGGATGAGGTAATTGTGTGCAAAGTCTCTTTTTGAACAAACGCATCCTATGCGAATTATGCCCCAGCCCCACAATGTAAACAATTAGTAATTCAACCCGGATGTGCCACGCCCACATAAGTTTTTTTGTCATAGGTGAATTTATATTCAAAGTGTCTAGTTGTATTCCAAATATCAAGGTTCTACATCAAATAGATCATAAGATATACATACACCAAGCTCAAAAAGACGTAAATATTGTAAAAAAAACCCTCAGATTTGAAAAAATCACCAATTTCAATTTTGCTTTAAAAGAACGATTGTTATATATCTATGTAAAGGGCATGAGAAGCACATTAGGAAACCGAAAAAATTTACTCTCTAGGTTAAGTAGGTCACGTGCTAGAGCAGTCCAAAGTTGCGAATTTGGCTTTTTACGGATAGCTATAAAACCGGAAGTACATGTCGGAGGTCAAAGGTCAAAGTATCAAATGATAGCCAAGGTCAATGACCTTTGACCCTATGAAGGTCAAGGTCATCAAAGGTCAAGGTCACATGGTGTGATCGTTTAAAGCTTTAAAAAATTTCAACCGGAAGTTGCAAAAAAGCAAAAGCGAAATTCAAAATTCGGCTCCAAATGTTTTTTGCGCAATGGATTGCAGAATACATTCACATCAAATTTGAGCATATCAACTTTTACCCTGAGGCCCCATTTTGAGTTTTACAAAAGTGTGTTTTTTCAATATGGCGGCCAAAGTATCACTTCCGGTCTGGATTTTATTTTAAAATCGGCCATAAAATTTTATTTGCCAAAGATCGGCCAAATTTTGTTGACCTACATAAATTACACCGGAAGTTATTCAACCGGAAGTAGATTTGAAGTTCAGTCGCTTTCCTGTTGAAAATCGGATATGACGTACAAAATTTGACTTTATCATATTATTAACATTAGTGAAGTCTCTTTGCATTTAAAATTTCAGATCAATCGATGCAAAAGCAAAAAAGTTGCAAAAAAATCGAAAAATTTGATCGAAAAAAGTGAGCGACGAATTTTCGAATTTCATAATTTTTCAAGTGCTATCAGGTCAGAAATTACAGGTAGATTGTAAAAATGAAAACCCGAAGAAAATCGATGCAAAAATGCGCCTTCTAGAGCCGATTTTCGACTTTTTGCACATGTTGAACTGTGGCACTTCCGGTTTTGCAAAAATGTTCCAATTTATATTTATGCACATCGTCACCTATATAGAAGGTCTATGAAATTTGAAACGTTGCTACAACTACTGCAGTCTAAGCTCGGGAAGGTGTGGACGAAACTTTGCTGAAAGCAAAGTCCCACAATCAACGACGATAAGATATTCTTTGGAGAGAATGGTTCAGATGCAAAATTAGAAATAACGAATCTCCAACTTTTTATACCCGTAATAACACCATCAATTCAAGTAGAAACGAGAATATTCAACTCGTTAACTAAAGATATTGAAATAGCTTTTCTTCATCGTAACACTGTAGGTAGCATGACTTTAACTGGAGAATCCACCACATGGCCAATCACCAACACTATTAAACCAGCAAGATATTTAATAGTTGGTTTCAAGAACTTACCAGATTCTCAAACGAATAACAATAATGTCTTCAGAGTGGCAATGAACCAAACTCAAGATCCTTTAATCCATAAAGTTCAAGTAAGATTAAACGATAATTATCCTAACCAACCTTTAACAATTAATCCAACCACAAAGGATTATAATGAATTGTATAGAAACTATAAAAATATGTGTGAATTATTCGGAAATCTACCTCAGTTTGAATATGTAGATTTTGCACTTAATCATCCAATCTTCTGTTTTGATCTATCAGCTCACCAAGAAGATCTTTCCAAAACAGGAGTGAACATACATATTCATATTGAAAAAACACAAGGAGATGTAACAGGTTATTGTTTATTATTGGAAGAAGCAAAACATTTAATTAAAATAGCAGATAGAAGAATGATAAGAATTGAGTAAAAAATACACCTTTAAAAATGAAACCAGAAACTTTAGTCAAGAAAATAATAGAAGCTGTTGAAACAGCTTCACAAACTACAATAACTTATAATGGTAAAAAAATCAGCATAACTAAAAAACTTATTGATAAATACAAATATTGTAAAGTCAGAGACGATATAGACTTAGAAAGAATTGACGCGAACGCAAAAGAAGGTGGATTTATATTTTCCCTACCTTTAATATTTAGTGGACTTATTGCAGCCGGTACAATAGCTGGTGGTACAGCTACCGCAGTCAAAGCTACCAACGCAAAGAAAGCTGCTGATGCAGAAGCTGCTGCTAAAAAAGCCGCGATGAAAAGAAAGCAGCCGAAGATCATAGACACAATTTAATAATGGAAAAGGAAGCCAAAGGTTCAGGAGTGGGAGAAATGATAGGCACAATGAAAGAATTTGGAAAAAGATTTAGTGAAGAAACCAAGAAAACTGTTAAACAAGGATTAAATAAATTAGTAGATAGTATTAATAATAAAAATAATAACTAGAGCCACTCGTGGCACAGAGTGGGACTTTGCAAATGTAGCAAATTGCAAAAGACCCCGAAAAAATCATCCTTCCATGATAATTAGATCAATCGCAAGAACAGTCTAAAGTTGAGAAATTTTCATTTTTTAGAAGATTCTAATACCGGAAGTAGACGTCAGACCTCACAAATGAAAGTATCAGCAGATAGCCAAGGTCAATGACCTTTGATCTTGTAAAAGAGAAAGTCTAAAAAGGTCAAGATCAAGAGATATACGTCATCAAAATTTCAAATTGCACACGACTATAAAACCGGAAGTTGACATAGGACAGCAAATATGAAAGTACAAATCGATAGCCAATGCCAATGACGTTTGATCCTACAAAGGTCAAGGTCAACAAAGGTCAAGGTCAAAAATTGAAAATTTTCAATTTCCAAAACCTGTTCCTTTTTTTGAACTAAGAAGCGGAAACAACCGANATTCTAAGACAAAGTGGCTCACAATATGAGGTAATTGTATGCAAAGTTCCATTTTGTACAAATGTATACTTTGCGAGTTATGCCC
>NW_008708651.1:100671-107578 GCF_000327385.1 Lottia gigantea | reverse complement strand
ACAAAACTCAAATTTGAAAAAATCACCAATTTCAATTTTGCTTTAAAAAAGCAATTGTTCTATATCTATGTTAAGTGCATGAAAAGCACATTAGGAAACCGAAAATATTAACCCTCTAGGTTAATTAGGTCACGTGCTAGAGCAGTCCAAAGTTGCGAATTTGGCTTTTTACGGATAGCTATAAAACCGGATGTACATGTCGGAGGTCAAAGGTCAAAGTATCAAATGATAGCCAAGGTCAATGACCTTTGACCCTATGAAGGTCAAGGTCATCAAAGGTCAAGGTCACATGGTGTGATCGTTTAAAGCATGAAAAAATTTCAACCGGAAGTTGCAAAAAAGCAAAAGCGAAATTCAAAATTCGGCTCCCAATGTTTTTTGCGCAATGGATTGCAGAATACATTCACATCAAATTTGAGCATATCAACATTTACCCTGAGGCCCCATTTTGAATTTTACAAAAGTGTGTTTTTTCAATATGGCGGCCAAAGTATCACTTCCGGTCTGGATTTTATTTTCTTCGTTTTTTTGTATTAGCATTTACTTACGATCAGCATAAATTTCGTTGACCTATTTCAATTACACCGGAAGTTATTCGACCGGAAGTGGATTGTACTTTCAATTGATTCCCCGTTTAAAACCGGAAGTAAAATTAAATATTTGACAACTACATATTATTTGCTTTAGTGATGTTCCTTTGCATATTAAATTTCAGATCAATCGATGCAAAAGCAAAAAAGTTGCAAAAAAATTGAAAAATTTGATCGAAAAAAGTGAGCGACGAATTTTCGAATTTCGTAATTTTTCAAGTGCTATCAGGTCAGAAATTACAGGTAGATTGTAAAAATGAAAACCCGAAGAAAATTGATGCAAAAATACGCCTTCTAGAGCCGATTTTCGACTTTTTGCACATGTTGAACTGTGGCACTTCCGGTTTTGCAAAAATGTTCCAATTTATATTTATGCACATTGTCTCCTATATAGAAGGTCTATGAAATTTGAAACGTACCTGCAACTACTGCAGTCTAAGCTCAGGAAGGTGTGGACGAAACGAAAAAAAAAAAAAAAAAAGAATTGACATTTCGATAACAAACTGGGACTTTGCTTAAAGCAAAGTCCCACAATAATAATAATAATTTATTTCTATAGCGCCTATAATCCAGCAAATGCTGCTCCATGGCGCTGTTGTACAATATGGTATATTACAAATCAACATAACATACATAGAGAAACAAACAAACAATGAAATTTCAAGACCTATCAACCGAAGATAACATTACAAGCAATAACATACATTAAGAAAAATACTGTATAAATAGTTCAGTTTTAAGTTGTTTTTTAAAAGATGACAAGGTGGCAATATTTCTGAGATTAGCAGGTAAATTATTCCATAGATAAGGAGCAGCATATGAGAAGGCACATTTACCGGTTTTTGAGATGGGCTCAGCTATCTCGAGAAGGTTAGATTGTCGAGAGCGTAGATTACGTTCAGGACGATACGGCTTAACAAGGTCTTTCAAATATTGAGGAGTATTTTCTGCATTTAAGCTTGAATATGTCATTGTTAAAATTTTAAATTCAATTTTTTTATGTATGGGGAGCCAGTGTAAATTCTTTAAGACAGGAGTAATATGTTCGCGGAGCTTAGTTCTTGATACTATTCTGGCTGCTTTGTTCTGAATTTTTTGAAGTTGGCAAAGTTGGTCCTTAGAGATATTAAATAAAAGAGAATTACAATAATCTTATCTGGAAGTGACAAGAGAATTCACAAGCAACTTAGCGGTTTCATTATTGATCATGTTCCTAATTTTACCAATGTTATACAAATGAAAGTTAGTAGTTTTACAGATATAATTAATATGAGAGTCCATCGACAGATTGTTATCAAAAAATACACCAAGATTCCGAACAGATTGTGAGTATGACACGTTGGATTCGCCGATATGTACTGAATTCCTTGATGTGTTAGCCAAGTTTTTTCTAGTTCCCATTTTCAATAGTTCTGTCTTATCGTCATTTAGTTTTACGAAATTATTCTTCATCCAGAGTCTTATCTGCTCCACACATTGTTCAAGATTACCCAGCTGCTCACTTTCATTCAGTCGGTTTAAAGATAAATACAACTGGGTGTCATCAGCGTATAAATGATATCCAAGATTACAGTTTCTTATTATGTGTCCAAGAGGTGATGTATAAGCTGAGAATAGTAGAGGACCAAGAACTGATCCTTGTGGGACGCCAAACATAAGTACAGTCGGGTCAGAAGCACTATCTCCAATCACTATTGACTGAGTCCTGTCATGTAAATATGACTTGAACCATTTCAGAGCATCACCTTTAATGCCAAACCTTTCTTGTAATCGAGTTAGTAAGATGGATTGGTCTATAGTATCAAATGCGGCACTGAGATCCAGTAACACTCATACTGCAACATTTTTCTGGTCAACAATATTAGTTAAGTCGTTATGTACTCGTAGCAGAGCAGTCTCTGTACTGTGGTGTTTCTTGTAAGCTGATTGGTACACTTCGTTTAGATTGTTGGAAACGAGATGGTCTTTAAATTGAAGAGAGATAACTTTTTCTATTAATTTAGACATAAACGAAAGATTGGAAACCGGTCGATAGTTTTTAAGAGTTTCTCTGTCAAGGTTAGATTTCTTTAGTAGAGGGAACACAGGAGCTTCTGAAAGACATACCACAACGACTGATGACTCCGCAACAGCTTCAGAGATGGCACCTAGCAGGTCGCAATGTCCTAATTTGTAGTCAATCCAAATTTCTATGCCAGCTGCCGTGATCCTCTCGACAATTTTCTTCACCATTCCCGTATCCTCTTTGTTGTAGTTGATCAAAATATGGCGTGTTTTGGAAATTAGTCTCGATGGAGGTTCCGATTCGGGATTCAAGTTTGCTAAAAGACCTTGCAAATTGTTTTTAATCTCAGGATCCTTTTCTAACTTTTCTATAGTTGCCAAACAAGGATATAAGTTTTTATGCTGTCGAATTGCCTCTCGTCCCTTTGGGTTGAAACTTATATTGTACAAACATATTGTGGTACGTAATCTTTCCTCTCTGTCTGGGGCTTTCAACATTTTAAAGAAGATGTCTAGAATATTAGTTTTAAGAATAGCTACGATATCACCGTCAATTGTAAGTTTGTTGAGATACAAAACTAAATCCGAGGACATATACCGTTCCTTGATACGATTAATGTCATCTCTACCAACAGCCAAAGACATTAAACGAACAATGTATTGAAAGGTGTCCAGCCCAGCGGTCAGTTCCTTGGCTTGTTTTTCTGTAGCAATCAAAGCCATGGTATAGTATACGTGATCAACTTGATATCCTTTTTGTCAATGTCTGAATACCGTTTCACCAGGTTGAAGACGTCCATGTCATGAAAACGTGGGACGGTATGTTTATAAGTTGCTATATTCCTCAGTACACTGATGGTCGACATAATTATATGTTCTTTGTCTTTGCTTTTCATCATTTCTGTGGGTGTGTTATGAGGTTGAGACAAAAAGTCACACACTTCCTCTATGAGACCATTGTCTTCTCCAGTATCAGTAAGATCTCTCGACAGATTCTCGCTGTAGCTTGTATAAGCCCATAAAACATGCACTACCAGTCTTAAAGTCTTAAAGATTACTGATTTGCACGTGTCTTTGTCCTTCAAGGCAGCAAACATGCGGATGGCGTACGATGCATATCCGCACCTCCACAGCTCCTCGGCGACATCTTTTCTATATTTAGCTTTGTTGAAATATAAGTCCAAAATGGCAGTTAATTGTTTACAGATCTTTGTAGGCTGGTCACAAAAATTTTTTAACTGACTTACCGAAGTGGCCACTTTATTCAGAACTTTTTTACATTCTTCGCTTTGTTCTATTTGTGTCTCTTCGAAAAATGCTGAATCGTAGGACACTACGCTTACAGTGTCCTCGTCAACAGACGAACTGCTAAGACTAAACTTTTCACGTCTGCTTTCCATATTAAAGTTAACAGAATTATCCTATCAGATGTTCTATCAAGGACACGCAATTCCATGAATGAAACAGCACATTTAATTGAATGACACAAGCGTGATTGTATACAATTCTCAAGGTTAGATTTCTTTATTAGAAGGAACACAAGAGCTTCTTTCATAATTTTCGGTACAGATCCTGTCATTACTGAAGTATTCACGATATGTGTGATTACGGGAATTAATTCATCAAGGCATTGTTTTAAAAGGCGCGTCGGAATGGGGTCAAGATCACACGATGCTGAAGAAGATGACAGTATAATTTTCTTGATTTCATCTTCAGAAGTTGGCTTGAATTCTGACAAGGAAGTAATATCAGTGGGAATTTTATCGGTTTTCACACTCGTTTCACTCGAACTTATACTAGCCTCTAAACCAGATCTTATCGTGCTTATTTTGTCATTAAAAAAGTTGGAAAATTTCTCAGCCAATGGTTTAGCATTTTCGAATGAAGGAAGAACAGAAGTTTCAGTAGGTCCTTTTCACTATGTTATAAATGTTTTTAATATTATGGGCGTTTTCTTGAATTCCCTTGAGAATAAAGTCCTTCTTTGCCCTGCAGATAAGATTTGTAGTTTTGTTCTTGGCTGTTTTAAAAATCTGTTTATCAATTTCTAATTTAGATTTTCTCCAAATTTGTTCTTTTTTCCGTCGATCCTTCTTGCTCTTGCGAACTTCATCAGTAAACCATTTCCGGCCGGGTCTGATAACCAGTTTCTTTTTGGTTAACGGTGCATGTCTGTCTAATAGTTCACGAAGTACATTGTTGTATACTTGAATTTGACTCTCCACATCTTCTAGCTGCAAAACGTCATTCACAAGATTGGAATCCAAAATGTCACACTTAAACTGTTCAATATCTATGTTTCGGGTTTTCCTGAAACTTCGAAATTCTGTCACTGGTTCAGCTTTATGAATAACGATCTGATTTAATATGCAAAAATGATCAGAAATTAGATTGTTTATCACTTTGGTGTTATGGAGAAAGGTTTCATCCGATTTTGTTATAACTACATCCAAGATGTTTCCTTTATTGTGTGTAGGTTCGCTGATATGTTGAGTCAGTTGAAAAGTGTCCAGTAAATTGTAGAATTTATTGGTATCAATGTTTTCTGCTTTATTTAGATGAAGGTTTAAGTCACCAGTTATGATTAAACGTCCAGGTGCTGTGGAAAGATCATGTAGAAGGTCAGAAAACTCATCCAGAAAAACATTTACTGGAATTTTATTGGCACTTGAATATGGAGGGCGATACAGACTTACGAGCCGAATAATTGTGTTCTTACATTTTATAGAAATCTGCAGAATTTCAAAGCTGGTATAATTATTGGAGGGAATGGTAATCACGTTCAGAGTCTTTTTGTAGAAAACGCCCAGACCTCCGCCTCTGCGACCAGGCCTGTTTGCTAACTCTGCTTTGTAGTTATCAGGTAAAAGTTCTGTAAGTACTGAACTGTCATCAGATTGAAGCCACGTTTCAACTGCGATGAATATATCCAAATCATTATCAATAATGAATTCTTGTAGATCATGAGTTTTGTTGCAAACAGATTGACAGTTTAAAAGACCAAAGGTAAAGTCATTATTGGAGGCCTTATTAGATGAGATTATCTTATTAGGTGTGTTTTCTGTTTTGACAGTCGTAAGATTGTTGTAATTAACACCTTGTATAAGTTTCTTTGAGATTATCCTGTCTTGTGTTGTTATTGTTTTTATACGCCTCACTAGTTTCGTTCCTGCTCTAACACCTCTCGCACTAAAACAATGTGAATCTTGAAGCGGATCACTGGGTTTGAATAGACTATTGTAATATGACACCTGGTAATTATCCCTGCTGTTATTGACCATAGTTTACAAAATCATTTCAGTTCACAGAAATTCAGAATATGTTAATTAAAATTATGCGTATTCCTCCAAAGATACAATTTCAATTCCAAAATAAATCCTCACAAATTGTTAAACATGACATAAAGCAACACTTTGCAAAAATCCAATAAAATAGAATCAACGATTAAGTAGAAAATATAAAAACTAGAGAGAGCTCCTAAAACACGACCAGCTGCCTCTAGGCGCATATACATTATTGACACAGGAGAAATCAAAGTCAAACATAAGGGTAATTGAATATTTTTAAAAAACATACGCACTGGAGAAGGAATATATCTTTCGAAGTATAAAGGAGAAGGAGTTATTTTTGGAACAAATTAAAATAATAAAAAATGGGTAAAAAATTTAATCATTCACAAATATTTCCTAATAACCCATTGCTCATGTGTATATGCGGTAGTTCCGGTTCTGGGAAAACTCATCAACAGATAATGGAGTTACATTCAAAACCATACGTTTACTACCAGGAAGCTACGAAAACATAGCCATTAACGAATACTTATCTGAATACGCAGGAAGCGTCAATGGTAAAAACAATATCGAATTCGAAGGTAATTTGAATCTAAACAAAATAAAATTGATATTAAGAAATAATTGTCAAGTTGATTTCAATGTAGAAAATTCATTGAATACTTTACTAGGCTTTGATAAAAAAAATATACACCCAATCCACTTTAGCACCACTCAAAGCTAATATCGAGAATGATATCGATGTGATAAATATACATTGCAATTTAATAAACGGTGGATTTTTCAATAAATACAAACGTCAGATTATTTACAGTCTTCCAACATTTACTGTACCGATAGGATATAGAATTATAGAGAAACCATTTCAAACGACGTATTTACCACTTAATTCCTTTATGATTAAAGATATAAATCTGGAAATCAAAGATGGTAAAAATAGGTTTATAGATTTTGGTAACGAGAAAATTGTTATTCAACTTCATTTAAAACAAAAAAACTAAATTCATTCTGATGGATCATCAT
>NW_008708651.1:96811-100621 GCF_000327385.1 Lottia gigantea | reverse complement strand
GTTTATCAAATTCATTCGTTACGTCATGTCCACTAGCTAATTGAATGTAGTCTTCTACCTTAATCTTATAGTTAGAGTACCCCTTAAACGTTTTCTTTTCTTTTAAAACACCATCGGAAGTTAGAATGATATTGTATTTTACTTTTGGCGCTAAATATAAACCAAATATGATTCCACCATCACCGTAATCATTCTTCCCTTTGCTATATTCGTTTTCAGACACCAACCCAGCTTCATTTAATTTATCCCAATTGCTAGACGAAATGTATAAACTATCAGTATCTGTATAGTATATTTCCGGCTTATAAAATCCATCTATTACGTGAATGAAATTGTTCATTATTTTTTTACTGTGAGATAATATAAATGCACCTAAATGAGTGGGTGTTAATCTAGTAAAATCCTTTGGAGGAACAAACTCTTTTACTTCGTCATTCATCTGAACGATATATTGGGTCTCATTTACTTTTTCATAGCTTTTGACGTGTGAATCAAAGTTGGCTTTAAAAGTCGCTTCACTCCATAGATGTCTCGATGTATTTATATCCTTCTGAATAGATTTACCGTATAAGGAATTACCTAATAATTTCATGCAATTACTAGCAACCATATCTCCTTCTTTTTTGTATTTATTCCTTAATTCCTTCAAAATTAAAATATAATCTCTGTATGGTGGAGTTATAAAATTTTCTTCGTAAACTATACCATCTAATATTCTAATAATTTTACCACCGGATTTCACTATTTCTTGAATATCAACTGATGTTAAAACGTCATAACAGAAACCATTTCTGAACCTGATTTTACTCCCAGTTTCCTTCTTACCTATTCTATTCGTAAAAGTTATTTTACCTTTAGCTGGTATGGGTTGAAAAAACATGTTTTTGGGATATTCAAACCAGACTTTTAAAATAGCAGTTCTAGGTCTGAATTTTTGTTTATTGAAGAGTTTTACAAATTCTTTTTCTTCTTCTCGTAGAAACGCTCTTGCACTTTCCGCTTTAGGATATTCACCTTCTGTCATGGCGGAAGCGTACAACCCATTAGCGTCAAACGCCACCAGTTTAGAATAGTCCAGTTCTTTGAGTTTAGCGTGAACTTCCGTTTAATCTTTTGGGTTAACACTGTATTCTTTGAATAAATCTATTATTCCTTCAGTGTCACTTTCATTGTATTCTTTTAATATGGCGCAGATCTCATTCATTTTATCCGTTTCAAATGATTTTCGATTTGCCGAAACTCTTCCTCCTTTAATACTTTGTCTGATAAAATATCTTATAAAAGGATGAGTATGCGAGTAAACTTTTTCTACGTTTTGTTTTTCCGTATGTTTCGGAACCATTCTAGTACTTTCATACCATTCTTCTTCAACCATTTCTTTATCGTAATGATATAAATAATACCAACCCTTTAAAGATAAAGAAGGAGTCGTTAGATTATTGGAAACGTTTTGGAAGACAGTTTTTTTCATGGCTTGATTGTATTTTATCAAACAAGCTCCGAGACACAATGTATCTCTTTTAGCGTAAGTTTCTCATTCGGGTCTTAAAGATTCCCAGGTTTCTTTGGTGAATTTTGCAATATTAACATCGGTGATCTTTTTCAAATTCATCGGTAGATTAGATGAATTTCCCCAGGCCGCCAAACTAGTGCTTTGATGTATAAATGAACAAGTGAAAGATATATTTTGTAAATAGTTAGAGTTACTCATTATTTCTTTCTGTCTTTTCCATTTTTTCTGCAATCTTTCTTCTGTATATGGATTAGATAAAGGAAAAGAAAGAATTTTATTATCTACTACTAGTGGACATTGTGTTAGTTTTTTAACGTTTTGAAGTGCAATCCAGTTGTCAAAACCACTGCCGTTATGGGAAATTAAGGTTAGTCTTTTCTGATCTACTTTTCCTAAACGTTGTAACATTTGATCTATACAATCTGTACCTACAAATATTTCTACTATATTAGTCATGAGTATGTTTTAATATTCTTCTGAAATGGGATGTGACGGCTTAAAATCTAGTGTCTCACTTAAATCACTTAAGTAATTATTATAATCATCTAATCTTTTCCTCAGTTTTTCTAAATTAACTAAAGTTAAAACCTACCTATGATTTGTTCTTTGTCTTGATCGATTAATTCATATGTCGGAGGTGATGTAGTGTTTACTTTATCAACGATGAATATTTCGTTCGTCCAGTATCCAACGTAACCTTTTTCGAACTTACTTTTATATTTGAAAATACGAACTCGATCTCCTACTTTAAATTTGGGTTTGATATTTAAATTCTTTATTTCATTTTCGTAGTTATGTTGCGCGTTAATTTACTTTATAATATTTGGATTACTCGAGGCTTGTGTTGGTGTGACACCTATAGATGAATTTTGTTATTGTATTCGTCGACAACAACTGGTAATATTTTAAGCCATTTTTGGGATTTCAATTCCGTGAATTTTTTGAATAATTTATTTTTTAAGAGTCCTGTTAAATCTTTCTATTACTACAGCTTTACCTTCGTTATGCGTACTGTAAATTTCAAATCCCAGAGATTTCACATTTTTGTTATAAAATTCACTTCCTTTATCTACCCATAGTTTTTCTCGATGACGGTTAGATTGTTTCATAATCGTTTCAAATGCGTGTTTGACTGATAATCCCGTTTTGTTTTTCAAAGGAATAACCCATACATATCTCGTATATAAATCTATAACTGTTAAGCAATATTTAAATCCTCTTTCGACTGGCATATGAATTAAATCGGCTGACCATATTTCATCTTTTTCAAACACTTTGACTTTTAAAAAGTTTTTAGTTTTTCTAAATTCTTTGTGAATTTCATCCGCCAATCCCATACCTAATTTCATCTTTGCTTTTAACAGTTTAATGATTAATGCTCTTTCCATTCTCTCTTTGAAAGTTGGATTTGGAATATTTTCAAGTTCGATTATCATTTGTTTGTCTGCTTCGTGTCTAAACTTTATGTCTTTGTTTCTGTATAAAATATCATGTTTAAGCGCAGCGGCGTCAACTCTATTGACTGGTTCTTCCCCTGGTTTGGGTTTATTGTTTTCGTCTAATCGCAGATCTAACCTAGTGCCTCGACCGGTGTAATTATGACCGGGAAGATGTTTTTCTCCGGGATATTTCGCCCATGGAAATCCAGGAAGAGAACCCAATGATTTTTGTATATCGCCTGAACCGAAATAAGTTTTTGGAGCGTGAGCGACAATCATTTTTATCCTATAACTTTAAAACCTTTTCCTTTCCTTTCTTCTAATCTCCTGTTTCGAAGTTCTCTTATTAGTTCTAATTCTTTCAACTCGTTAGATTGTTTCACTGTGTCGCTTATACTCTTTCCCGCTTCAGCGATTGAGCCGACGGCTTTCGCTCCGCTTGAAATGAGTGATTTGTTTTTTGAAACAAAGCTAGCTACTTTTGGAATTATTGTTTTACCTAGAGAAAATAATGAAGAAAAGATACCGTCGCCCGAATAATCTTCGAATCTGTGTTGTTCGTGTTTTAGAATTAAACTCATCCTATTTTTAAATGAGTTAATTTAGTCTGTTTTTTATCCAAAAAGAGTTATCTCCCATCTACTAAAAATGTTATGTTATTTTATATAAGGTTATTTTTAATATGCTTTTTTTGATGGAATGTAGGATATTGATTGAAGGTGTTTTTTGGTGTATGAAATGTAGGGAATTTATGAAATATAGGGAATTTAGGTCTTGTTTTTTCGGGAGTTCATAGATTGTTTGGATTTTTCCCATGAAATGAAATGGAATGTGGAAAAATCCGAACAATCTAAGAGC
>NW_008708651.1:88076-93520 GCF_000327385.1 Lottia gigantea | reverse complement strand
GAAAATGGTTAATCGTGGGCTTTAACATATCTACTGAAAATTTGACTGAATTTTACCATTTTTAACATATGTAGCAACATTTATATAAACTATTTGAGTATAAATAAATGGCATGATATGTCCCTAAGGTATTATGATAATTTTACAGATGGTCCAGAGAATACACAATTTAACCCTAATAGTGATAATATAGATGTTATAGAAGGAAAGAGTCAGAGTGTCAACTGTTTAGCTGATTGTAAACCAGATTGTAAGATCAACTGGTCTAAAGATGGTTCAACAACAATTCTAAATAACCCTTTATCACTTAGTACTAGAGATCAAACTGGTTCTTATAACTGTACAGTTAGACATACTGTATTAAATAAACAACTTACAAAACAACTTAATGTCCAGATTTATTGTAAGTATATAATACCATAACATGTTTAACTGAATTTTATTATTTCAGATGGTCCTGATGAACTTACTACAAGTATCAATATAATAGAAGGTACAGATCAAACTATAACATGTTTATCTGATTGTTATTATTTCAGATGGGCCTGATAGACTTACTTTCTCACAAGATGTAACAAGTATCAATATAACAGAAGGTAGAAATCAAACTATATCATGTTTAACTGATTGTTATAAATGTAATTATAAATGGACCGGACTAATTTCATCATCAACTAAAGATCTTGTATTGACTCAAATAAAAAGAAATCAGGAAGGAAACTATAGATGTGAAGCTACCAATATTAAAAATACCAACCCTAAAACAAGATCTAAATCTATACAAGTTAATGTACATTGTAAGTATATAATTTATTATATGACCCCCACCTCTCTATGTCAATGTATAATCATAAAATATAAAAAAAAAGCTTTTTCTGATGAAGTAACAGCGTTATTGTACTCGTCCGAAAGCTATTTTTAAATAAATACAAAAATGCAATAAATATTTTTCAAAAGGTATTGCTGAAAGTCTAAGCCTGTAATCACAATTTTATTCACTGAAAAATCTTATATGCTTACAGTTGATTTGTCCAACCATCACAAAAATCTATAGGCATCATCCTTGGCACGGCCTAAATTTGAAGCCTGTAAAATGAGCATAAATTAGATATAAATAGACCAATGGACAATATGAGGACAGCGTTGTTTGCTGTATGGGCGTATAAAATTCTTATTGTGTTAATTAAGCATTAATTGCTTTGCTTCTGTTTCAGATCAACCTAATATAATCAGTATAACATCTGATGCTGTAAATAACAAAACTGATGAAGGTTCTGATGTTATATTCAACTGTAATGTTAATAGTAAACCAGTATCTACTATAACCTGGTCATCTTCTACTAGTACTGATACTAACAATGGTCAACAGTGGACATTAACTCAAGCTAAATGTCAAGATACAGGAATCTATATATGTACAGCTAATAATGGTATTGGTCAGTCAACTACTAAATCCTTACCATTAAATATTAGATGTAAGTAATATTTAGTCAGTATACTATAATCTATACATGTACAACCAGTAAGTTAACTACTAAATCATTAAATATTAGAGGATATAATTTAGTCTTTAATTTAACTTCGATAGTATGATAAAAGTTTTTTTTTGTTTTAGGTTCACCAAGAATAAATGGTGATTTAAAAGATGAAGTAATGAATAGACTAGGTGAAGAAGTTACAATACTTATTGATGTTATAGCCTATCCTAAACCTAGTTTTAAATGGATACAAGAATCAACAGGACAAGAATTAACACCAGATACAACTCAACAAGTAGCTACCAATAATTATATTTCAAGTTTAACAGTCACAATACAACAATCTTCATTTGGTAACTACATTGTAACTGTTAATAATAGTATAGGTTGTGATAAAAGTTACACTACAAAGATTATTGATGGGGGTAAGTTCCTAAATAGTCAAATTCAAGATTAGATGGAATTAAATTTTACGTCTTGGTTTACTTATCCTGAATGGTCTACCATGCAATAGACAATAGTGGCAATTTAGTCCAGAATATCGGCCCTAGCTTTTTCGAAGACGTTTTTAGCATGTGTAGATGGCATCGCGATTTGGAATATATTGCAAAACGATCAGGTGAATGTTTTGGTTCACTTTATTGAATGTATTGTGCAAATGTATCCGTTGAATGTTTTGAGTAAGTTGTCAGTTGTATGTATTCTGTCAATTTATCAGCTAACTGTTTTAGTTAAATATATTAGTTGAATGTATTGAGTATATTTATCAGTTGAAAGTATTGAGTATATATTAGTTGAATGTATTGAGTATATTTATCAGTTGAAAGTATTGAGTATATTTATCAGCCGAATGTATTGAATATATTTATCAATTGAAAGTATTGAGTATATTTATCATTTGAACGTAGTGAGTAAATGTATCAGTTGAAAGTATTGAGTAAATGTATCAGTTGAATGTAGTGAGTAAATCGTTTAGTTGAATGTTTTAGTAACTTAATATACCGGTAATTCAAATTCATGTAATTTATTCCACAGATCCTGGAACAAAAACAATTTCTTGTGAACAATCTTGATATCAGGAAGGTTTAGGCACTGGTATTGGAATTGGTATTGGAATATCTGCTATTATTGTTTTTCTAGTTTTACTGACAATATTTATATATAGAAAATATCATCCAGGTATTGGTTAGAAATATTTTGGGGATCTTTAAAAAAAGGAACCATATGAAATTTTGTTTTGAGGATTATTCTATCAAAACATTAAAGAGATATAGTCAATTTTACTTACCCTTATATCTTTTCAGAATTACAATCTGACTTAACCTTCTCCTACATTCTCTCAGAATTGTAGCATTTGAAAACCATTTATATATTCTCGAGTACAATTATTACAGATATCAGGGCTTTATACTTCACGAAAGCGGCAAAACGTCAAATTAAAAAGTCAAGTCAAGTATCGTATTTCAATTCTGAAAAGTTTGTCAGTTGCTGTAATAAACTCGTAAACTTCTTTAAATATAAAATTATTCTAAAAATTTATTATTTTTTTTATTTTGTAGCCAATAAGAAACTACCAGAAGAAAGGTGAGTTATATTTTCTTTCCTGATCTGGAACATCTATTCCATTAAACCTACTTTAGGCGAAATAAACATTTTCAATCTGTATGGCTATGGTGATGATGATGTTCTTGTTGAAATTGAAGTCATTTTATAGCAACGATCATTAAGTCTTTTCACACAAAGAATGTCAGTCGCAGACTGGTTTGATTGAGTACAGAAGTTTAAATTCTTATATCGAAATGTCGTTTTGAGAAGTTGTAGTCAAAACTCATAAAAACATATTTGCCCATTTTACTCATGACATATTCTTATTTTCAGTTATGCAACGTTTTCCAATAGAAATCCTGAAGGTAAATTATCACATATTATCATGAATTTATTATAAATTACACATTCAGTATGACTATCAATACTATACCCAAAACGGTCCATCGTTCAAGTTCTGATAGTGTTCTTCAACTTTACGCCAGAAACTGCCGAGAGTCGCCGAATGTCAAAGCAAAAAGGTAATTTTTATTCTAAATTATCAGTTACTATGCACGCTTTTCTTTCCTACAGAAAGAAGATATGAAGATTTAAATACTCGTTCTGAAGTTAATGATAACAATCAACATAATTCTGGAAATGTAAAAGAATATGAAAATATGAGAAGAAATTAAATATAACAGGCTGTAATATCTGTTCAGAAATCAACCGTTCTATACACATTCCAAAATGCCGTCTGAGAGCAATAAAAAGGACGTTTAAATACAGGGCAAGTTCACTTTGGAATTCGTTACCCCAATCTCTTAAATTGTCTTCTGAATTAAGTCGTTCTAAAGGTTGACTAAAGAAGTACACTGGTATCTAGTTCAAATTAAAATTGTTGAAAAAAGTCATTTTTTATTTTATTTTATTTTTACATCATAAAATTCATACTTGTATCACTTTGATAATTTATTCACCATATTTATGTTTTTTCTTATTGTATATATATATGATACATATACTTTTTCTCGGTCCTTTGATCTTTAGAGTGGGTTATTATCCGATAAACCTACACTTTTCGTGAATTATATGCCGCTGAGTAACTGAAAAGTCTAGCTTTGCCCAAAAATATGGCAGGATACAATAAAAACAACAGTTAATAAACAGTTCATAATCTTTATTAAAATTTATCATTAAAGTTTCTTCATTGTCTGTCTTTAAACATAGTTTTTTTCTGAAAATACAAAAATTGCATTGTAAACACAAAATATATGTACATAGTATAAATTTGTATAATTTCAATGTTTCAATACATTTCTAAATTATAAATTTTTTCCTTCACACGCAAAAACATCTAAGGCCAGCAATACCTTGGACTTGATATTCCAATCCATACAAAATTTGTTGCCAGATGATCCTCGACTTCGCCTCGGAGCCTCACTCGAAAAGGAGTAGGTGTAGCATCCCATACACCTCGAAAACCATGTATATAACTACTACATATATTAATTGTAGTTAGATAGTGGATGTGATATAAATAGATTTCAATCGTCTGCTGTTATCTCTCAAGGTCCATTTGGATAGTATTTTTTATCTTAAGATTCATATTATTTCGATTTTTCATCTTAAGATTCATACTATTTTGTAAAAAAGATCAAATTTTGCAACATTATTTACTCTCTCATGTAATTATATTGTTTTCATATGATATCATCTTAATGTTTCTATCTGTATATATATTATTTGTTCGCAAATCACTAGGCCACCGAGGCCTCGGGTAAGAGAGTATTAACCCTAGGGTTAAGGTTGGCGTTTACCCTAGTTTTGAAAAATCAATATGGGTTAGCCGCGGAAAGGGTTAAAGTTTGTTCCAAGATATGGTTTCTGCATATTAAATGAAAAATATCTTCTCAATACAAAATGGTCCAGAAAAAAAAAATAACACAGGGGTTTGAAGTATAATCACAAAGAGTCCACTGTATTTTGATTTCGGGGAAGGGAGGGTTTGATTCTCCCAAATGTACAGGCCTAGGGTGGAGCAGACACTTTATTTAGAAATTAGGATTAAGGGTCTTGATATTGGGTTTTCTTCTGTTCTTATTCTGATCTGAAATTAGAAAAAATAACTCGCCCGATGGGCGAGAAGTATAGTATCTGTTATGTACTGATTGTTTTTAGTTTACTATGAACAATATTATCATTTAAGTTCTTATTTTTTGAATATGCAACTATCATTTTCTGCTTATAGACATGGGGGAATTTCTCTTGAAGGCTCTTATAGTGGGCATGAACTATCTTGCTTGCTCGATTGCTGGTTGTATTCAACGGGACAACAAAGGGTGCTATGCCTACATAATGATGAATATTTAGTCCTATAGGTCTTGCTGTATTCAATGTCTCAATCCAATGGGCCTCCCTAGATTGACGGAATTTGGTAGT
>NW_008708651.1:81419-83254 GCF_000327385.1 Lottia gigantea | reverse complement strand
GTTTTACATTTACTATAAAAGGTCCACCAATACTTAAAGAAGAACTGAAGAAAGAAATAAGAGGAAAAATTGGAGAAATGGTATTATTAGAAATAAATATAGAAGCTTATCCTGAACCAAGTTTTACATGGAAGCAGTTGATGTCTGATGTAGAATACCCCTTTGCTAAAACAGAGAAAGTTTCTGAAAATAATTTTATATCCACATTAGAATTGATATTAGACCAATCATCGTTTGGCTATTATATAATTACTGTACAAAATATTATTAATGGTGAAACTAAAGCAAAAACCTGGGGAATAAAAATCATTGAACTCGGTAATTTATTTGTATAATTTGACAATGATTTCATGAATATTTAACGTTCTTCATCATAATCCAATTAGTGAATATCTTATACTTATTAATATTTGATATGATTTTAATGAGAGTATTTAAATGAAATTAAATATATGTTAAAGGGGTAGTATGCAAAATTGTCATTATCTAATGAATACAATTAAATGTATTGAGTAAATTCATAAGTTGAATGAATTCAATAAATTCACCAGTTGAATGTATAGAGTAAATTTATCACATGAATGGATGAAGTAAATTTACAAATTGAACGCATTTAGTTAATTTATCAGTCGAATGTATTGAGTATATTTATCAGTTGAATTTATTGAGTAACTTTATCAGTTGAATGTATTGAGTATATTTATAAATTGAACGCATTTAGTTAATTTATCAGTCGAATGTATTAAGTAATTTTATCAGTTGAATGTATTGAGTATATTTATCAGTTGAATGTATTGAGTATATTTATAAATTGAACGCATTTAGTTAATTTATCAGTCGAATGTATTAAGTATATTTATCAGTTGAATTTATTGAGTATATTTATCAGTTGAATGTTTTGGGTATATTTATCAGTTGAATGTATTGAGTATATTTATCAGTTGAATGTATTGAATAAATGTACCAGTTGAATGTATAGAGTAAATTTATCACATGAATGGATGAAGTAAATTTACAAATTGAACGCATTTAGTTAATTTATCAGTCGAATGTATTGAGTATATTTATCAGTTGAATTTATTGAGTAACTTTATCAGTTGAATGTATTGAGTATATTTATAAATTGAACGCATTTAGTTAATTTATCAGTCGAATGTATTAAGTAATTTTATCAGTTGAATGTATTGAGTATATTTATCAGTTGAATGTATTGAGTATATTTATAAATTGAACGCATTTAGTTAATTTATCAGTCGAATGTATTAAGTATATTTATCAGTTGAATTTATTGAGTATATTTATCAGTTGAATGTTTTGGGTATATTTATCAGTTGAATGTATTGAGTATATTTATCAGTTGAATGTATTGAATAAATGTATCAGTTGAATGTAGTGAGGAAATTTTTTAGTTGAATGTTTTTGGTAAACTTAATATACCGGTAATTCAAATTCATTTAATTTATTCCACAGACCCTGGAACAAACACAATTTCTTGTGAACAATCTGTATATCAGGAAGGTTTAGGAGCTGGTATTGGAATTGGTATTGGGATATCTGCTGTTATTGTAATTCTTGTTTTACTGGCAATATTTATATATAGAAAATATCATCCAGGTATTGGTTATACTTATCATAAATATTTGGAAAGAACCAAATGAAATTTTATTTTGAAGATTATTCTATCATAACATTAAAGTCAATATCAGTTACACTTGTCTGTTTTCAGAATTACAATCTGACTTAACCTTCTCGTACACTGTGCTAAAATTTTGGCATTTGACAACCATTTACTGAAGAGTTTCAGGATAGTTGAAATTGGGTCTTGTCAGCGGGTA
>NW_008708651.1:78649-80878 GCF_000327385.1 Lottia gigantea | reverse complement strand
TTTGCTCATTTTACTTATGACATATTCTTACTTTCAGTTATGCAACGTTTTCTAATATAAATCCTGAAGGTAAATTTTCACATATTGTCAGGAATTTATCATAATTTACACATTCAGAATGACTATCAATACTATACCCAAGACGGTCCATAGTTCTGATAGCGCTCTTCAGCTTTACGTCGGAAACAGCCGAAATATTGTAATTTTTATTATAAATTATTAGTTAATTTTTATTATAAATTTTTAGTTATTATGCACGCTTTTTTGCTTACAGAAAGAACATATGAAGAATTAAATACTCCTCCTGTAGTTAATGATAACAATCAACATAATTCTGGAGATGTAAAAGAATATGAAAATATGAGAAGAAATTAAATATAACAGGCTGTAACATCTGATACAGTACGAGTAATATCCAATACCAACACATTAAATATAACAGACTGAAAAATATCCGACACAGTACTAGTAATATCCAATACTAACACATTAAATATAACAGACTGAAAAATATCCGATACAGTACTAGTAATATCCAATACTAACACATTAAATATAACAGACTGAAAAATATCCGATACAGTACTAGTAATATCCAATACTAACACATTAAATATAACAGACTGAAAAATATCCGATACAGTACTAGTACTATCCAATACTAACACATTAAATATAACAGACTGTAATATCTGATACAGTACTAGTAATATCCAATACCAACACATTAAATATAACAGACTGAAAAATATCCGATACAGTACTAGTAATATCCAATACTAACACATTAAATATTACAGGCTGTAATATCTGATACAGTACGAGTAATATCCAATACCAACACATTAAATATAACAGACTGTAATATCTCATACAGTACTAGTAATATCCAATACCAACACATTAAATATAACAGACTGTAATATCTAATACAATACTAGTAATATCCAATACCAACACTTTAAATATAACAGACTGAAAAATATCCGATACAGTACTAGTAATATCCAATACTAACACATTAAATATTACAGACTGTAATATCTGGTGCAGTACTAGTAATATCCAATACCAACAAATTATATATAACAGACTATAATATCTGATACAGTAATAGTAATATCTAATACAAACACATTAAATATTACAGACTGTAATATCTGATACAGAACTAGTAATATCCAATACTAACACATTAAATATTACAGACTGTAATATCTGATACAGAACTAGTAATATCCAATACTAACACATTAAATATAACAGACTGTAATATCTGATACATTACTAGTAATATCCAATACTAACACATTAAATATTACAGAGTTTTACTTGGTAATAGTTTATTTACCAGTACTAATAACAGGTAAGAGATGTATTTACATTGTATTATTTCTCATATGATATACCTATAAGACAAGTCTTCATGTATAAGACAAGTCTTTGTGTAGACTTTGTAAAGCTTATAACAATAATCGTAAATATTAGACTTCAACTTGCATTAAATGCATATGGAGATAACATGAATCGAGTTTACTTTCTGCACCATGTTAGCTAATGAAGACGGGCAACGCCATGCAGAGTGCAATGAGGGAAGTTTTGTCAGGACAGCGGCATTAGCCTGCTCTTTTTCCATTTCCAACCCATTGAATATAAAAACCGTAATAGCTGATACAGAACAAGTAATATCCAATACTAACACATTAGATATAACAGACTGTAATATCTGATACAGAACTAGTAATCCAATGCAAGCCATCGCAAACAATTGAGGGCTATTTAGTTTAATGTACGTCTCTCCAAATTCTGTATCATCTTGCCTAACTGAAAACCGATTTCAGCTCTATATTCTCTCGTTTGTCTACCGAGTTGCATGTAAATTAATATTATGGTAATTTCCAGTGTGTTCCTGTCGGTATTTCCTATATCACAACTACCAGTCTATGCCTATTGTAATTAGTTTGTTAAACCACCGTCTATTGTAAATATTCACTATTATTTATTTATATGAATCTTCAATTTGGAGGAAATAAAGATATACTAGTAGGCTACTATCCAATATCCACAAATCAATTACATTTTCTCTCCATTATTATTTATGTATATGTTCTTACTGTGGCAACTGTTTTATTACTAAATATAATTAATTTATTCTTTGTTGCTATTCATGTGAAACCATACATTTTCCTTTCTTTAATTTTATAGTGTATATGATTTATTTCTGGTATG
>NW_008708651.1:76488-78599 GCF_000327385.1 Lottia gigantea | reverse complement strand
AATTCTACCATAAATAAAGCTTGTTCAAATAGGACCTGTATTTGCAAAAATTCTTTATAAAGGGGGACAACTTTATTATTATTTGGTATAAAAAGAAACATGAGACCGTTTCCAGTAAAGTCACTTTGAATTTCGAATTATAACATCACAAGTGTGAGAGTTTTGTCTGCCATTAACAATAAACAAGCATTGCAGTGGTACAAAAATATTATAGTGCATCACTGCGTTGTTACGTTTTTCAGGGTTTTTGTCGCTGACTCTAATTTTGAGTAAAATCATACCTATTCCCGTGCTTTCACGACAAAATTATCGCATTGCGGATTTATAACATCGAACCAGTCGCCATTTTCCTTTCAATTGCATAATCCGCACGTGATTATCGACATAGTGTAAAATGAACGACTGGAGATTTTCTGTTTCTTCGTTGTGGACAGTTGTCTCGAAATAACGACTGTAATCTGTTAGTCTTTTATTAAGTTATTCTTTGGTAAGGATAGCAGGAGATGGTAAATAATTTATTGGCGTACAAGGTGTCAAAAAAAGTTTGTAACCGAGATTACAGTGTTTCTCAGGAGAGCCCTCTCTGAAGTGATTACCATCTAGTCTTTGCTAAAATACAGTAGTATGTATTTAGGCCATGTTAAACAAAAATATATAGCAAGATATCAGGGTATTAGGGTTCAGGGGATCCAAAATTGGGTAACCGAGATTCCAGTTTCTCAAGAGAACCCCCTCTGACGTTATACCATCTAGGCATTGCTAAAATATTGTACTATGTATTTAGGTCAAAACAGGTTAAACAATAATATATGACATGATATATACATGTATAGAAGTTTTCATGTTTAAAAGAGGAAGTAAATTAGAGCCTTGTAATAAAACGCTATATACCAGTAGACCAAATATATGACAAGAGAAGATCGCCATGTTGAATATTATTCAATAACATGGAGTATAAATATATATTGATATTAATAGTTATAGTTTATTTACCAGTACTAATTACAGGTAAGATATGTATTTACATCGTATTATTTCTCTTATAATATAAATATAAGACAAGTCTTCATGTATCAGACAAGTCTTTGTGTAGATTAAAATGATATAACAATAATAGTAAATATTACACTTCAACCTGCACTAAATGCATAATATAATATAATGAGATAACATATATCGCACTGTGAACTTTGACTTGACCTATCTTTATGATACATATTTGACTTTTACCTTCACAATACAATACTTATACTAGAATCACTTTCTGAAGAATGTATATATTTATCACTTATGTTTTTTTTCTTCTAGTGTAGAATGATTGGTTCATACGTACATATGTACAGCACTGAAAAACTACCACGTCTATAAACCTATATTTTTACCTGAAAGATTTCTATTTAACCACAAGTATGACGGATATTACCAAACATTATGTAAATTTAGTTGTAGTGCGCATGGGTTATTGTCAGTTAGGAATAGATTACTTAGACAGATTATGCACACTATGTACATTAACTGAAGTTGAGGACGAGTTCCACTTCGTGATCATCTGGTGTCAAATGAAAGAAGATAAAAAAAAAAACATGACATTAGGAAGCCGTTTTTCGATTCTCAATTTTGCTTTTTTGCAACATCCGGTTGAATTTTTTCAAAGTTTGAAGGGTTATATCTCGTGATCTTGAACTTTGATGACCTTGACCTTAGCTATCAGTTAATACTTTGACATTTGACCTCCGACATGTACTTCCAGTTTTATAGCTGTCCGAAAACAGTCAAATTCGCAACTTTGGACTGCTCTAGCACGTGACCTAATTAACCTAGAGGGTTAATTTTTTCGGATTCTTAACGTGCTTTTCATGCTCTTTCAAGTGATTTATAACAATCGTTTTTTTAAAGCAAAATTGAAATTCGTGAATTTTTCAAATTTGAGTTTTTTTTACAATATTTCTGTTTCTTTGAGCTGGGTGTGTATATATCTTATGACCTATTTTATGTAGAACATTGAAACTTGGAACACAACAAGACAATTTGAATATGAATTAACCTATGACAAAAAAGTTGAGGTGGGCGTGGCACATCCGGGTTGAATTACTAATTGTTTACATTTTGGG
>NW_008708651.1:73539-76324 GCF_000327385.1 Lottia gigantea | reverse complement strand
TTTTAGCTTTATAGTTCAAAAAAAGGAACAGGTTTTGAAAATTCTAAATTTTCAATATTTGACCTTGACCTTTTTTGACCCTGATTTTTGTAGGATCAAAGGTCATTCACATTGGCTATCTATTTATACTTTTATATTTGCTGTCCTATCTCAACTTCCGGTTTTATAGCCCTATATATTTAAAAATTTTGATGACTTGTATCTCGTAATCTTGACCTTTGTTGACCGTCTCCCTTTCAATGTCAAATGTCATTGACCTTGGCTATCTTCTGATACTTTCATTTGTGAGGTCTGTCTACTTCCGTTATAGCAATCTTCCAAAAAATTCTTCTCAACTTTAGACTGATCTTGCGCGTGATGTAATTATCGTAGAAGGTTGATTTTTTCAACATTTGCAAAGTCCCACTCTGTGCCATGTGTGGCTCTAGTTTATTATTTTTTTTATTTACTTGTATTGCTATAAACATGAATGAGTTGTGCACTTGCCTTTAAACTGAATAAATTTATTATTATTATTATTATACCAAAATATTCGCCATAATTTCACGTTTCTACTTACAAGAATATAATGTTGCATAGCTTAGATTATTTCATACCTCAAAGGTTGGGTTCAAATCTTAAATTGACAGTAAAATGGTTGAATTCAGAATTTACTGATGAAATGTTTTTATCTTACGAATGTAAACAATCGAAGATATGATATATTTAACTAAAAGATAATTTTCTGAGCTGAAATTAAAGTGAAAAGTAATAATAACTAGAAGTTGGTTAATTATCATATTGTTTATATTACAGGTCAATATACTTTAAGAGGAGTTCCTGAAAGTTATGCAGTGTTAGGTGAAAATTATAGATTACAATGTGATGTTACAGATTCACTTAGTGTTGTAGATTTCCGTAGAAACAATATTGTTGTATGTAATATGATAAACTGTGGGAGTCAATCAGATAATAGATATAAATGTGGATGTATAAATAATAACAACAAACAACTATATCTCAATATAAGTAATATAAATAAACAAGATGATACAACATGGTCTTGTAGAGGTAATTCTGGTGGACAAGGGTCAACTACTGTATCGGTTTATTGTAAGTTTGATTTAATTGCAACTTTTTATCAAATAATTACACAATTCTTATGTACAATATACAGGTAAAAATATAGTATTTTACTTTACCTTCTGATAGACATACATTTCATACTAGTATCACTTTTTTTTCCTGCATGTAAAATAAACTAGCGGCTAGTGCAGGTTTTTACGTCATAATAAACTATAGGTGCTATACTGTAGGTAATTGCCTCATTATATTGCTACTCTACATGAGAAAACAATAAAAACTTTTAAAATTGGTTACTTCCCTTATATAGGGTACCTCGAATAGTTCGATTGTGATTCAATTTTAAACAAAAACTGCACAAACCTGAAAAAAAAGAATCAAACAAACAAGTTTTATTTACATGGATAACAACTTACATTCACAAGGATCCTATCAAGCTGATCCATGGTAAAACTTCTTGGCATTGGATTTTCCTTGAGTATCCGTATCTGGTCGACAAGAATATTGAGGAACATTACTCTTACGACCCACGGCCACCATATTCTGGTTAACAAACAAAGGTTTTATTTTCATAAAGCATTGTTCTTGATTATTTCTGTGAAGCATTCACGTCAACTGATGGAAAGAAATACAGAATTATCAAAGTATAATATTTACAGATGGTCCAGAGAATACAAGATTTAATCCTAATAGTGATAATATAGATGTTATAGAAGGAAAGAGTCAGAGTGTCAACTGTTTAGCTGATTGTAATCCAGATTGTAACATCACCTGGTCTAAAGATGGTTCAACAACAATTCTAAATAACCCTTTATCACTTAGTACTAGAGATCAAACTGGTTCTTATAACTGTACAGTTAAACATACTGTATTAAATAAACAACTTACAAAACAACTTAATGTCCAGATTTATTGTAAGTATATCATACTTTATTAAAAAATACTAGACAACAAACTGGTTCTTATACCTGTACAGTTACACATACTGTATTAAATAAACAACTTAATGTTCAGGTAGAGATGAAGCTATAACATATATTTCAGATGGTCCTGATAAACTTACTTTCTCACCAAATGTAACAAGTATCAATATAATAGAAGGTAGAGATCAAACTATAACATGTTTAACTGATTGTTATTATTTCAGATGGTCCTGATAAACTTACTTTCTCACCAAATGTAACAAGTATCAATATAATAGAAGGTAGAGATCAAACTATAACATGTTTAACTGATTGTTATTATTTCAGCTGGTCCTGATAAAATTACTTTCTCACCAGATGTAACAAGTATCAATATAATAGAAGGTAGAGATCAAACTATAACATGTTTAACTGATTGTTATTATTTCAGATGGTCCTGATAAACTTACTTTCTCATCAGATGTATCAAGTATCAATATAATAGAAGGTGGAGATCAAACTATAACATGTTTAACTGATTGTTATGAATGTAATTATAAATGGACTGGGCCAGTTTCATCATCAACTAAAGATCTTGTATTGACTCTAATAAAAAGAAATCAGGAAGGAAACTATAGATGTGAAGCTACCAATATTAAAAATACCAACCCTAAAACAAGGTCTAAATCTATACAAGTTAATGTACATTGTAAGTATATCACAGAATTAGTTACAATCATGACCACACCAGTCTGTTAAATTGCTGGATATGAACAGACCAACGAAAAATGTGAAGACAATATACTCCTACAAATTGTGTG
>NW_008708651.1:67040-73489 GCF_000327385.1 Lottia gigantea | reverse complement strand
TAGTGTAAGTAGTTATGGACACACTAAGTCTGTAAGTCTGCCTTTTGTAGTATCTATTTATTCTACCCCAAAATAAAGTAGACTTGTCGTTAATGGTTCAAATTATACCCCGACGTGCAAAATTATCTACATGATAATAAAGATTAAACCACATTCAATTGTTTCTTTATAATGCGAGACAACTTTATTTATTATTTGAGTGAGGTCTGCCAATCAAAATAAACAGAACAAATCAGAAATAAGAATTGTAGTGGCACAAAAAAAATTCCATAGTCCATTAATGCGTTGTTGGTTTTATCAGGTTAAACGCACATTGTGAGCTTTCTATCTAATCGAAGGTCGAACGGAAGATAACAATCTACGTGCTGATGGTGGGCTCTGTTCAACCGCTTAATGGGATGGTGGCACCGGAAGGTGATCTTTCGGGCTTTTTGTGTTGTTAAACCTTTGATGTAGCCAGGCTATAAGCACCTTAGGGGCACCAGAGAAGTACACGCAAAACCTATTTTAACAGAATATTTTAGTGATAACAAAACCTTTTGTCAAATTTACCAAGCAATTTTCGGATTTTGGTAGGTGTCTTGAATTAACGACTGTACTCTGTTGTTGAGCTCTTGGGTTATTCTGTAGTAAAGATACCAGGAGATAATATATAATATAATTTATCGGGGTACAGTGTGTCTAAAAAGTTTGTAACCGAGAATCCAGTTTCTCAAGAGAACTCTTTCTGACGCGATTACCATCTAAACACTGCTAAAATACAGTAGTATTTATCTAGGTCATGTTAAACAATAATATATAGCATATCAAGGTATTGAGGTACAGGGGGTCAAAAAAGTTGGTAACAGAGATTCCAGTGTTTCTGAAGAGAACTCTCTCTGACGTGATACCATCTAGGTATTGCTAAAATATTGTACCATGTATTTAGGTTAAAACAGGTTAAACAATAATATATAACATGATATAGGAGTTTTCATGTTAAAAAGAGGAAGTAAATTTGAGCCTTACAATAAAACGCTATACACAAGTAGTCCAAATATATGACAAGATAAGATCGTCATGTTGAATATTATTCAATAACATGGAGTTTAAATATATATTGATAGTAATAGTTTTAGTTTATTTACCAGTACTAATTACAGGTAAGAGATGTATTTACATTGTATATTTTCTTATATAATACATCTATAAGACCAGTTTCATGTATAAGAAAAGTCTTTATGTAGAATGAAATAACACAACAATAATAGTAAATATTACACTTTAACCTGGACTAAGTGCATATATAATAAGATAAAGAGATAGCATCATGAATCGTACTGTGAATTTACACTTTTACATTCCTTTACGATAGATTTGACTTTTACCTTCAAAATATTTCAACCATATATACTTTTCGTACTCTTTATACTCACAGTGATAAAATCATTTGATAGACTTCTCTTTGACAAGCTCTATATATCTAAACTAATGTAAATAATAGAAGATTGAAATATTGTACCAAATATAATTTAGTAAGCTGATAATTTAATACAAAAGGTATGAACAAAGTGAAAGGTAACAATAATTAGAAGTTGTTTAATTATCATATTGTTTATATTACAGGTCAATATACTATAATAGGAGTTCCTGAAAGTTATGCAGTGTTAGGTGAAAAGTATACATTACAATGTGATGTTACAGATTCACCTTCTAGTGTAGAGTTCCGTAGAAACAATATTGCTGTATGTAATATGATAAACTGTGGGAGTAGTTCAACAGATAATAGATATAAATGTGGATGTATCAATAATAACAACAAAACACTATATCTCAATATAAGTAATATAAATAAACAGGATGATACAACATGGTCTTGTAGAGGTAATTCTGGTGGACAAGGGTCAACTACTGTAACAGTTTATTGTAAGTTTATTTTCATCGCAATCTATTTCAAATCATTAAAATTTCTTAATTAATTCCTAAATAGACAATTAATTTAAAATTCGTACAACAAATGTTGTTTTTACTTTACTTGTGAAAGTTTGATACAAATTTAGATCTTGTCGCACAAAATAATGTTAATTTTTTTGATTGAAATGTCCAGTGAAGCCTACAAATGAAGGAATACGTATCATAATGCCATAGGAAAATACATCTTCATTAATATAGTATAAGTAATAACGTCTTCACATTTAAAAATTGATGATGCTACCCCCAGATTCAGATACTTGTAGTTCTGTTTTTATTGAAATGTAGACAAACCATTCGGATTATCATTCTGAAAAGGGATTTGCACAACATAATTACATGATTTTTACAGATGGTCCAGCGAAAATAAGATTTAACCCTACTAGTGATAACATAGATGTTATAGAAGGAAAGACTCAGAGTGTCAACTGTTTAGCTGATTGTAAACCAGATTGTAACATCACCTGGTCTAAAGATGGTTCAACAAAAATCCTAAATTCCCCTTTATCACTTAGCGCTAGAGATCAAACTGGTTCTTATAACTGTACAGTTAAACATACTGTATTAAATAAACAACTTACAAAACAACTTAATGCTCAGATTTATTGTAAGTATATAATACTTTATTAATAAAAACTAGACAACAAACTGGTTCTTATACCTGTACAGTTAGACATACTGTATTAAATAAACAACTTACAAAACAACTTAATGTTCAGATTTATTGTAAGTATATAATACTATATTAATAAAAACTAGACAACAAACTTGTTCTTATAACTGTACAGTTAAACATACCGCATTAAACAACTTACAAAACAACTAAGGTTTTTTTTTTTATAAATAAATAAATACTATAACAGAAGGTAGAGATCAGACTATAACATGCTTTACTGATGGTTATAATTACAGATGGGCCCGATGAACTTACTTTCTCACTAGATGTAACACGTATCAATATAACAGAAGGTAGAAATCAAACTATAGCATGTTTAACTGATTGTTATGTATGTAATTATAAATGGACTGGACCAGTTTCATCATCAAGTAAAGATCTTGTATTGACTGGAATAAAAAGAAATCAGGAAGGAAACTATAGATGTGAAGCTACCAATATTAAAAATACCATCTCTAAAACAAGATCTAAATTTATACAAGTTAATGTACATTGTAAGTATATCACAGAATTAGTTACAATCATGACCACACCAGTCTGTTAAATGGCTGGATATGAACAGACCAACGAAAAATGTGAAGACAATATACTCCTACAAATTGTGTGACATAAAGGACACCTGATTGTTCTTTGTAAAAGGGTTTTTTGTGTTTCAGATCCTCCAGATATATTCAGTTGGATATAAACAGACTAACGGAAAATGTGAGGACAGCATTGTTTGCTGCATGGGCGTAAAAAATTATGATTGTGTTAAAGAGGATTAATGGCTTTACTTCTGTTTCAGATCAACCTGAAATAACCAGTATGACATCTGATGCCGTAACTGACGAAGGTGATGAAGGTTCTGATGTTATGTTTAACTGTAATGTTAATAGTAAACCGGTATCTACTATAACCTGGTCATCTTCTACTAGTACTGATACTAACATTGGTCAACAGTGGACATTAACTCAAGCTAAATGTCAGGATACAGGAATCTATACATGTACAGCTAATAATGGTATTGGTCAATCAACTTCTAAATTACCATTAAATATCAGATGTAAGTCTATATTTAGTCAGTATACTATAATCTATACATGTACAACTAATAATGGTATTGGTCAATCAACTACTAAATTACCATTAAATAGCAGATGTAAGTCTATATTTAGTCAGCAATCTATACATGTACAGCTAATAATGGTATTGGTCAATCAACTACTAAATCTTTACCATTAAGTATTAGATGTAAGTCTATATTTAGTCAGCAATCTATACATGTACAACTAATAATGGTATTGGTCAGACAACTACTAAATCTTTACCATTAAGTATTAGATGTAAGTTTATATTTAGTCAGTATTCAATAATCTATACATGTACAGCTAAGAATAGTATTGGTCAATCAACTACTAAATCTTTAACATTAAATATTAGATGAAAGTATAATGTTCAGTAATTTAATTGATACTACAAAGTTTTGTTTTAGGTTCACCAAGAATTAATGGTGATTTAAAAGATGAAGTAATGAATAGATTAGGTGAAGAAGTTACATTACTTATTGATGTTATAGCCTATCCTAAACCTAGTTTTAAATGGATACAAGAATCAACAGGACAAGAATTAACACCAGATACAACTCAACAACTAGCTATCAATAATTATAGTTCAAGTTTAACAGTCACAATACAACAATCATCATTTGGTAACTACATTGTTACTGTTAATAATGGTATAGGTGATGATAAAAGTTACACTATAAAGATTATTGATGGAGGTAAGTTCCTAAATAGTTAAATTCAAGATTGGATGGAATTAAATTTTCCGTCTTAGTTTTTCTTATCCTGAATGGTCTACCATGCAATAGACAATAGATGCAATTCAGTCTAGAATATCAGTACTAACTTACTAGATTTTCGAAGAAGTTTTTAAAATGGATAAATTTCTTTGTTTCCACAGATCCTATAACAAAGGCGGATCCTAATGAACAACCTGGATATCAGGAGGTTTTAGGAACTGGTATTGGAATTGGTATTGGAATATCTGCTGTTATTGTAATTCTGGTTTTACTGACCATATTTATATATAGAAAACATTATCCAGGTATTGGTTATACTGTACTTATCGTGAATATTTGGGGGATCTTTAAAAAAGAACTATATGAAATTATTTTGAGGATTATTCCATCATAACATTAAAGAGATCAAGTCAATTTCAGTAGCATTCTGTGAGAATTTGACAACCATTTTCATTCTCACGTGCAATTTACAGATATCAGAGCTTGATTAGTAATACTACAATGTCAATGTCATTATTTCCACGAATGCGAAAAATGTTTAAACTTCTCATGAACGTTTTATTTAATTGTAAGTGAGTCGGGTGTCCTATTTCATTTACTGAAGAGTATTTATGATAGTTGAAATTGAGTTAATATAACACATTCTGTCACTGCTTTCATTATATTATTTTATTTTGTAGCCAATAAGAAATTACCAAACGAAAGGTGAGTTATATTTTCTTTCCGGATCTGAAACTTCTATTCAATAGACCTACAATAGAGAAATAAACATTTTCAATCTGTAAAACTATGGTGATGATGATGCGCTTGTCGACATTAAAGTCATTATATAGTAACGATCATAAAGTCTTTTCACACAAATAATGTTTGCTAAATGTAGATAAGTTGTGGTCAAAACTGATAAAAACATATTTGCTCATTTTACTTATGACATATTCTTACTTTTCAGTTATGCAACGTTTTCTAATAGAAATCCTGAAGGTAAATTATCACATATTATCATGAATTTATCAAAATTTACACATTCAGAATGACTATCAATACTATACCCAAGACGGTCCATCGTGCAAGTTCTAATAGCGCTCTTCAGCTTTACGGCGGAAACAGCCGAGGATCGCCGAATGTAAAGGCCAAATAATGTAATTTAGATTCTAAATTATTATTTACTATGCACGCTTCTTTTCTTCCTTACAGATAGAACATATGAAGATTTAAATACTCGTCCTGAAGTTAATGATAACAATCAACATAATTCTGGAGATGCAAAAGAATATGAAAATATGAGAAGAAATTAAATATAACAGACTTTAACATCTGGTGCAGTACTAGTAATACCCAATACTAACCTATTAAATATAACAGACTGTAATATCTAATACAGTAATGGTAATATCCAATACTAACCCATTAAAAATAACAGACTGTAATATCTAATACAGTAATTGTAATATCCAATACTAACCCATTAAAAATAACAGACTGTAATATCTAATACAGTAATAGTAATATCCAATACTAACAAATTAGATATAACAGTGTAATATCTAATACAGTAATAGTAATATCCAATACTAACACATTGAATATAACAGACTGTAATATCTAATACAGTAATTGTAATATCCAATACTAACCCATTAAATATAACAGACTGTAATATCTAATACAGTAATTGTAATATCCAATACTAACCCATAAAAAATAACAGACTGTAATATCTGATACAGTACTAGTAATATCCAATACTAACCCATTAAATATAACAGACTGTAATATCTGATACAGTAATAGTAATATTCAATACTAACAAATTAGATATAACAGTGTAATATCTAATACAGTAATAGTAATATCCAATACTAACACATTAAATATAACTGACTGTAATATCTAATACAGTAATTGTAATATCCAATACTAACCCATTAAATATAACAGACTGTAATATCTGATACAGTAATAGTAATATTCAATACTAACAAATTAGATATAACAGTGTAATATCTAATACAGTAATAGTAATATCCAATACTAACACATTAA
>NW_008708651.1:53371-66990 GCF_000327385.1 Lottia gigantea | reverse complement strand
GAACAATAAACTGGATATTAAAGTGTATTTCAAAGAAACTGATACTCATCAACTCTTGCACAAGAGCTCCTTTCACCCAAAACATACCTTTTCTGGTATAATTAAGTCACAAGTTTTACGATTTCATCGAATTTGTACAAGATCTTCTGATTTCAATCAAGCCTGTACGATTGTTTTCTCAAAACTGAAAGAGCATGGGTACTCTAAACGATTTTTACGAAACATAAAAAATTCCACCTTAGCACAGATAGCAGCTAAAAACAGACTTTATGCCGAAGTACCTCCAGGTTTAAGAAGTGCTCCATGTTTGTCCAGGAGATGCAAAACATGTCCCTTTATATCAGAAACTCATTATTTTGTAAGCAACTCTACGAATAAAAGGTATCCGATCCAGGAACATCTAACATGTGAATATTCGAATGTAATATATTTAATTTCATGCAAGAAATGCCCCAAACAATATGTAGGAGAAACTAAGAATAATTTACGAACTCGCTTTAATGCTCATAGGTCAGACATCAAATTAAAGAAAGACAAGCCTGTTTCTAATCATTTCAACCTCGACGACCATTCAATAGACGATCTCGCCCTAATCCCAATTGAGCGTATAGAAATTGACTTGCCTGAAGATGAAAGTACCAAATTCCGTCAATCTAGGGAAGCCCATTGGATTGAGACATTGAATACAGCAAGACCTATAGCACTAAATATTCATCATAATGTAGGCATAGCACCCTTTGTTGTCCCGTTTAATACAACCAGCAATCGAGCAAGCAAGATAGTTCATGCCCACTATAAGAGCCTTCAAGAGAAAATGCAGAAAATAAGCAGAAAATGATAGTTGCATATTCAAAAAATAAGAATTTAAATGATAATATTGTTCATAGTAAACTAAAAACAATCAGTACATAACAGATACTATACTTCTCGCCCATCGGGCGAGTTATTTTTTCTAATTTCAGATCAGAATAAGAACAGAAGAAAACCCAATATCAAGACCCTTAATCCTAATTTCTAAATAAAGTGTCTGCTCCACCCTAGGCCTGTACATTTGGGAGAATCAAACCCTCCCTTCCCCGAAATCTATATAGAAATTGCCTTCTTTTCCGCGTTGTATATTTTGTATCCCGAAAACAAACCAATCCACACTGATTTTATTTTGAGGGGTAAAATGATTGTAATATTTATAAAAATATCACATTTCTACTTACAAGAATGTAACTTTAGCTGGCTTACAGTATTTTATATCTCAAAGGTTCAGTCCAAAACATAGATTGACAGTTGGTTGATAAAATGGTTGAATTCAGAATGATAGAATGATTTTATCTAAACTAATGTAAATAATAGAAGATTGAAATATTTAACAAAAGACAATGTTGTGAGCTAACAATCAAAATGAAGTTGTTTGCTTATCACATTGTTTATGAAGTATTCTAATAATATTTAATAACATACCACATTTAGATCTCATTTAGATTTGGGCGCACAAAATAATGTTAATTGTTTTTAAATAAATATTCAGTTTAGCCCCCAAATGATAAGTATCCAAAAATTGAATTAGGCAGTACTAATAAGTAAATAGCCATAAATAATTACATCTTAAATAACAGTACAAATAATAACGTCTTTACATTTAAAAATCTAAGATACTACCCCCAGAATTAGATACATTTTTTATCAAATGTAAACAAACCAAATGTCGGATTATGTCGAAGTATTTGTGTCAATTCAACATTCTTATATAATTTTACAGATGGTCCAGAGAATATAAGATTTAATCCTAATAGTGATAATATAGATGTTATAGAAGGAAAGAGTCAGAGTGTCGACTGTTTAGCTGATTGTAAACCAGATTGTAACATCACCTGGTCTAAAGATGGTTCAACAACAATTCTAAATAACCCTTTATCACTTAGTACTAGAGATCAAACTGGTTCTTATAACTGTACAGTTAAACATACTGTATTAAATAAACAACTTACAAAACAACTTAATGTTCAGATTTATTGTAAGTATATAATACTATATTAATAAATACTAGACAGCAAACTAGTTCTTATACCTGTACAGTAACACATACTGTATTAAATAAACAACTTACAAAACAACTTAAGTATATCATAATATAACATGTTTAACTGATTGTTATTATTTCAGATGGTCCTGATAAACTTACTTTCTCACCAGATATAACAAGTGTCAATATAATAGAAGGTAGAGATCAAACTATATCATGTTTAACTGATTGTTATAAATGTAATTATAAATGGACTGGACCAATTTCATCATCAACTAAAGATCTTGTATTGACTCAAATAAAAAGAAATCAGGAAGGAAACTATAGATGTGAAGCTACCAATATTAAAAATACCAACCCTAAAACAAGACCTAAATATATACAAGTTAATGTGCATTGTAAGTATAAATATTTAACCAATCAGACAATTTGTCTAAGTGTCATACAATATATGGGTTATTGTGGAATCGATTTTAGTTTTCCATAAAAGTCAGTCTGTGTGAGTAGTTTTTAGATGGTAATTTGGTTGTAATTGTTCGACAGAAAACAGTCTTTTTTCACCATTAGCTTCTTTTCAAACCCCATTGAGACTATCATAACGAATATTTCAAAATTTACCCCGTAAATTGGCACACAATGTCACTATAGCAGGATTAGGCATAAATAATTATGTTTTTCAAGAATAAATATGTTTTCTGTTATCCGTCTTTCAGATCCACCATATATAACCAGTATAACATCTGATGCTGTAAATAACGAAATTGATGAAGGTTCTGATGTTATATTTAACTGTAATGTTGATAGTAAACCAGTATCTACTATTACATGGTCATCTCCTACTAGTACTGATACTTACACTGGTCAACAGTGGACATTAACTCAAGCTAAATGTCAGGATACAGGAATCTATACATGTACAGCTAATAATGGTATTGGTTAGTCAACTACTAAATCATTACCATTAAATATTAGATGTAAGTATATATTTAGTCAGTATACTATAATCTATATATGTACAGCTAATAATGGTATTGGTCAATCAACTACTAAATTGCCATTAAATATTAGATGTAAGTTCAAGACTATACAGGGAGAGCTTTTGGATGAATCAACTAAAAACTATTTCACCCTGTGGACTAAATATACAATTTGATTCTCAAATAATCCCATTTGTTGCTCTATTCAAAAACATTTCTTGCCAAGCATCCCGAATTATCAAAAGATACTACACAGAGTTACAAAATAAATTTCCCACTATTTTTTACAAAAAATTAGTCATAGCTTATTCGAAAAATAAAAATCTACAGGATATAGTTGTTCGTGGTCGACTTGTCCCCACCGATGATGTAGAGCGATCTAACAGAATTAAATATTTTCATTTTATTAACTGTCTTTGTACTTTATAGTATATAATAGACTAAAACAATTTACTTTCTATACCTGCAGCCATTAATCGCTTTTCTTCATTATTCCAGAAAATTTGAAGCAGTCAGAGTTTTTATGATTTTGTATTTTCCACAGACAATTGTCCCAATAATGTTGTTTCCGTAAATGTAGATTATGAATTTCTTTATTAGGTCCAAAAAGATCTATATGATAACCGTTATGATCTTCTTTGATTTAGTTCATTGCATATTAGCATCACAATTATTGTAAACATAACTTTAACCCCGTGCCAGTGCCTTATATTGAATAGTAACTTGTTACTCTTCAATCACCCTGATCTCTATAAGTACAGCTAACAGTAGTATTGGTCAATCAACTACTAAATCTTTACCATTAAATATTAGATGTAAGTATATATTTAGTAATTTAATTGATACCACAAGGTTTTGTTTTAGGTTCACCAAGAATAAATGGTGATTTAAAAGATGAAGTAATGAATAGACTAGGTGAAGAAGTAACATTACTTATTGATGTTATAGCCTATCCTAAACCTAGTTTTAAATGGATACAAGAATCAACAGGACAAGAATTAACACTAGATACAACTCAACAAGTAGCTACCAATAATTATATTTCAAGTTTAACATTCACAATACAACAATCATCATTTGGTAACTGTTAATAATAGTATAGGTGATGATAAAAGTTACACTATAAAGATTATTGATGGAGGTACGTTCCTAAATAGTCAAATTCAAGATAGGATGGAATTAAATTTTACGTCTGGTTTTCATATCCTGAATGGTCTACCATGCAATAGACAATAGATGCAATTCAGTCTAGAATATCGGTACTAACTTACTCGATTTTTTAATTTCAAGAAGTATTTAATATGTACAGATGGAACCGCGAATTGGAATATTTTGCATAATAAATAAATCTATTAGTGTTGAATGTTTCGTTTAAATTTATCAGTTGAGTGTATTAAATAAATTTCGTTAAAAGGAAATATCATTCCATCAGTTAATTCTGAATTCAACTATTTTACATAAAACTGCCAATATAAGTTTTGAGATATAAAATACTATAAGCCAACTGCCATCACATTTCTGAAAGTATAAACTTGATATTTTGTTGAATATTTTAGTTTGAATTCTTCATTTTTCCTCTCAATATAAAATCCCTATAGATTAGTTTATTTTGGGACATAAAATCTACAATAGGAAAAAAGAAGGCAACTATCTATCAAATGATTTTATCCATGTAATATATATAAAGGGTATATGGTCTAAATATTTTGAATTCTTTCAATTCATAAATTTATTTATGAATTGAAAGAATTGAGTAAATATATTTGTAGATAATTGTATTAGGTAAATTCATCAGTTGATTGTATTGGGTAAATTCATCAGTTGATTGTATTGAGTAAATTTATCAGTTAAAGGTATGAGGTAAATTCATCAGTTGATTGCATTTTGTAAATTTATCAGTTGAAGGTATTGAGTAAATTTATCAGTTGTATGTATTGGGTAAATTCATCAGTTGATTGTATTGAGTAAATGTATCAGATAATTGTATTAGGTAAATTCATCAGTTGATTGTATTGAGTAAATTTATCAGTTGTATGTATTGGGTAAATTCATCAGTTGATTGTATTGAGTAAATTTATCAGATAATTGTATTAGGTAAATTCATCAGTTGATTGTATTGAGTAAATTTATCAGTTGTATGTATTGGGTAAATTCATCAGTTGATTGTATTGAGTAAATTTATCAGTTTATTGCATTGAGTAAATTTATTAGTTAAATGTGTTAGGTTAAGTTATCAATTGAATGCATGGAGTAAATTTTTCTAGTTTAATGTATTGGTAAATCTATCAATTGAATGTATTGAGTAAATATATTAGTTATATACATTGAGAAGATTTTTAGTTGAAAGTTTTAGGTGAATGTTTTTTGTAACTTATTTACCGATGAGTCAAATTATTTAATTTATTCCACAGATCCTGGAACAAAACCGATTTCTGTAGAAGAAACTTTATATAAGGAATGTTTAGGAACTGGTATTGGAATTGGTATTGGAATATCTGTTATGTGTTTATTGCTGGTTTTACTAACAATATTTATATATAGAAAATATCATCCAGGTATTGGTTATACTGTATTTACCATTAATATTAACTATGAAATGTTCCTTTAAGAATTAATCAATATATATATCTTAACATAAAAGAGATGCAGTCAATTTCAATTACCCTTGTCAGAATTACAATTTATCTTAACCTTCTCCTACATTCTGCCAGAATTCTGTCAATATTAAACTTCTGATGGACGTTTTTATTTAATTGATTGTGAATTGGGTGTCGTATTTCAATTCTGAAAAGTATTTGGGATAGTTGAAATTGAGTCTTGTCAGTTGGTATAACAAATTCTTATTCTGCTGAATAACACAATGTAATTTTATAATATTGTATTTTGTAGCCAATAAGAAATTACCAGAAGAAAGGTGAGTTATGTTTTCTCTCCTGATCTGGAACTTCTATTCCATTGACCTACTAAAGGGAAAATAAAAATTATAAATCATTCAGTCTTTCATACAATTTCAACTGCAGACTGGTTTGGTTGAGTACAGAAGATTAAATCCTTATATCCAAATGTCGTTTTGGTCAAAACTGATAAAAACATATTTGCTCATTTTATATATTCTTACTTTCCAGTTATGCAACGTTTTCCAATAGAATTCCAGAAGGTATATTATCCCATTTTATAATTAATTTATCACAATTTACATATTCAGTATGACTATCAATTCTATACCCATAACGGTCCATCGTACAAGTTCCGATGCCGCTTCACGGTGAAAACAGCCGAGAGTCACAGAATTTCAAAGTCCAAATATTGTAATTTTATTCTAAATTATTAGTTATTAGATTTTCTTCCTTACAGATAGAACATATGAAGATTTAAATACTCGTCCTGAAGTTAATGATAACAATCAACATAATTCTGGAGATGTAAAAGAATATGAAAATCTGAGAGGAAATTGAATATAACATACAGTAATATTTGTTAAGAAAATTCTTCGCCCATTCCAAAATGCCGTCTGGAAGCAGTGAAAAGTACGTTTAGATAAAGGGCAAGTTCACTTTGGAATTCGTTATCCACATCTCTTAAATTGTCCTCTGGATTATGCTGTTTTAAAGATGGACTAAAGAAGAAACTGGTACCTAGTTCAAAATAATTTTTTTTCATGATATAATTTATACTTGTCTGATAATTTTGTAATAACTCTGTTCACCATATTCATGACAATTCTCCTTGTATATTATATATATTAATTGTAGTAAGATAGTGGATTTTATCTTCTGCTGTTATCTCTCAAGGTCCATTTTGATAGTATTTTTCATCTTAAGATTCATACTATTTTGTGAAAAATATCTAATTTTGACACATTATTTACATTAGATTCAAATTGGACACGGTTGTGCAAAAATATCTACATGAGAATAAAGATTAGACTACATTCAATAGTTTCTTTATAATGGGAGACAACTTTATTTATTATTTGTTATAAAGGATTATGAGACAGTTTCTAGTAAAGTCAGAAGTCACTTTGAATTTCAAATTACAATATAACAATTGTGAGTGAGGTCTGCCAAACAAAATAAACAGATTATGAAAAGTGGTGGCACAACAAATTCCATTGTGCAATACTACTTTAATGGTTAAACACACCTTTTGAGCCTTCTATTTGTTAAAAGAACGAAATATAACCATCTAATTGTTAATGATGGGTTCTGTAACTTATACTGTTTTATGGGCTGGTGGCACTGGAAGGTGATCTTCTTGGTCTTTCGTGTTTTCAGGCTTTGATGTAACATGGGCTACAAGCACCCCAGGGACACCAGAGAAGTACACGAAAGACCCATAAGTCAGTTTTTAACGTAATATTTTACTAATCACCAAACCTTTTGTCAAATTTGCCTAACATTTTAAGGATTTTGGTACTTGTCTAGAATTACCGACTGCACTCTGGTAGTCTTTTATTAAGCTCTTGAGTTATTGTTTGGTGGGGATAACAGGAGGTAGTATGTAATTAATTGGGGTACAAGGTGTCCAAAAAGTTTGTAACGGAGATTCCGGTGTTTCTCAGGAGAACCCTTTCTGACGTGATTACGGTAAAAAAAAATTGTAACCGAAATCCCAGTGTTTCTCAAGACCCTCTCTGACGTGATACCTTCTAGACATTGCTACAATATAGAAGCATGTATTTAGGTCATATTATACAATCATATAATAGTATGTATAGGTGTTTTCATGTTTAACAGGGACATTAAATAACAGCCTTACAATAAAAAAAAACTATACACTAGTAGGTCACATGTATGACAAGATCGTCTTGTTGAATATTATTCAATAACATGGAGTATAAATGTATATTAATAGTTATAGTATATTTATCAGTACTAATTACAGGTAAGTGATGTATTTACATTGTATTTATTTATCATGATATACATCTATAAGATAAATCTTCGTGTAGAGTAAAATAAAATTATAATAGTTATATTCAACTTAACGCTTAACGCATATAATAATATCATATGATATATCGAATCGCACTGTCAACTTTGACATTTTTTTATGATAGATATTTGACTTCTAGTTTTACCTTCAAAATATTTAGACCATATACCCTTTATATGTAACATGGATAAAATCATTTGATAGATAGTTGCCTTCTTTTTTCCTATTGTAGATTTTATGTCCCAAAATAAACTAATCTATAGGGATTTTATATTGAGAGGAAGAATGAAGAATTCAAACTAAAATATTCATCAAAATATCAAGTTTATACTTTCAGCAATGTGATGGCAGTTGGCTTATAGTATTTAACATCTCAAAACTTGGATTGGCAGTTTTATGTAAAATAGTTGAATTCAGAATTAACTGATGGAATGATATTTCCTTTTAACGAAATAATATCATGTATTTCGTTTAAACGAAAAAAGTAATTCGTTTAAAAGAAAAGAATGATATTATTTCGTTCAAACGAATTAATTATTTCGTATTACAAAGTATTGAAAATTACGCTTAAGGAGGGTTCCGTAGATAGTTAGGTGAAAATTATACATTACAATGTAATGTTACAGATTCGCCTAGTGTTCTAGATTTCCGTAGAAACAATATTGTTGTATGTAGTATGATAAACTGTGAGAGTAGTTCAGATAATAGATATAAATGTGGATGTATAAATAATAACAACAAACAACTATATCTCAATATAAGTAATATAAATAAACAAGATGATACAACATGGTCTTGTAGAGGTAATTCTGGTAGACAAGGATCAATTAATGTATCAGTTTATTGTAAGTTTATTTTCATCTCTGTTTAATTTTCAGATTATCATTCACTAGTCAAACTGACACGATAATACACTCTTAATTTATCATTTTCTGTGAAGCAAAAAAAATTGTCCTTTCTCATTTTATGAGCATCGTTATTTGGTTAAATTCAATAAAAGAAATTTAAAGAAATAATAAAGTGATTTTTACAGATGGTCCAGAGAATATAAGATTTAACCCTACTAGTGATAATATAGATGTTATAGAAGGAAAGAGTCAGAGTGTCAACTGTTTAGCTGATTGTAAACCAGATTGTAACATCATCTGGTCTAAAGATGGTTCAACAACAATTCTAAATAACACTTTATCACTTAGTACTAGAGATCAAACTGGTTCTTATAACTGTACAGTTAAACATACTGTATTAAATAAACAACTTACAAAACAACTTAATGTTCAGATTAATTGTAAGTATATCATACTTTAACGAAGCACAAGACATTTATTAACTCAACGTTTCACATCCTCATACAGGCGGCGTTATCAGGAGAAGTGTCACTTAAATAAACAACTTACAAAACAGCTGCCCAGAATTATTGTAAGTATATAATACTATAACATGTTAACTGATTGTTATTATTTCAGATGGGCCTGATAGACTTACTTTCTCACCAGATGTAACAAGTATCAATATAATAGAAGGTAGAGATCTAACTATAACATGTTTAACTGATTGTTATTATTTCAGATGGTCGTGATGAACTTGCTTTCTCACCAGATGTAACAAGTATCAATATAATAGAAGGTAGAGATCAAACTATAACATGTTTAACTGATTGATATTATTTCAGATGGTCCTGATGAACTTGCTTTCTCAGCAGATGTAACAAGTATCAATATAATAGAAGGTAGAGATCAAACTATAACATGTTTAACTGATTGTTATTATTTCAGATGGTCCAGATGAACTTTCTTTCTCACCAGATGTAACAAGTATCAATATAATAGAAGGTAGAGATCAAACTATAACATGTTTAACTGATTGTTATCAGTGTAATTATAAATGGACTGGACCTGTTTCATCACCAACTAAAGATCTTGTATTGACTCAAATAAAAAGAAATCAGGAAGGAAACTATAGATGTGAAGCTACCAATATTAAAAATATCATCCCTAAAACAAGATCTAAATCTCTACAAGTTAATGTACATTGTAAGTATATATTTATTATATGACCCACCTCTCTATGTCAATGTATAATCATAAAAAAAGAATTGAGCATTTTCTGATAATATTGTTATTGTGCTCGACTGAAAAGCTACTTTTAAATAAATGCAAACGTCTTGATAGATATTTTTCAAAGAGTATTGCTGAAAGACTAAGCTTTTGATGTTCCTCAGTACTTTTGGACAATCACTACTTTCATCCACTAAAAAATATTCGAAAAATGCTAACAGTTGATTTGTCCAAACATCACAAAAATCTATAGGCATCATCCTTGGCACGGCCTAAACCTACGGAAACAATCTGTCAAAAATTGATGCCTTTAAAGTGAGCATATATTTGATATAAACAGACCAACGGAAAATATGAGGACTCATTGTTTGCTGAATGGGCATATAAAATTCTGACTATGTTAAAGATTATTAATTGCCTTACTTCTGTTTCAGATCCACCTGATATAACCAGTATAACATCTGATGCTGTAAATAACACAGCTGATGAAGGTTCTGATGTTATATTTAACTGTAATGTTGATAGTAAACCAGTATCTACTGTAACCTGGTCATTTTCTACTAGTACTGATACTAACACTGGTCAACAGTGGACATTAACACAAGCTAAATGTCAGGATACAGGAATCTATACATGTACAGCTAATAATGGTATTGGTCAATCAACTACTAAATCTTTACCATTAAATATTAGATGTAAGTTTTTATTAAGTCAGTATACTATAATCTATACATGTTCAGCTAATAATTAAATATTTAATGAAAATACATATCTAGTCCGTATATTATAACCTATTTATGTAGAGCTAGTAATGGTATTGATCATTCAACTACGAAATCTTTACCATTATTGTTACGGTATTGTTTGTATTTATAGTTCACCAAATAGGAATAATCGACCATGGTCTCATAGAGGAGGTTTTCGTATCACCTGATGCACAACTTTAATAGTTCTAAGATTGGTTTGTCCGACCAATTGTCCTACTCAAGTTATGCATTATGTTCTAACGGCTAAGCCGTGTATAATGGAATTGTGCAACTATGCCTAGCCTAAATCTTATTTGCTATTAGAAGGCCATATATTTAACTTGTTACAATCCCTGAATGAGGTTTAGTTTTTATCGATAAGTAGTAACACTGTTTTACATTTACTATAAAAGGTCCACCAATACTTAAAGAAGAACTGAAGAAAGAAATAAGAAGACAAATTGGAGAAATGGTATTATTAGAAATAAATATAGAAGCTTATCCTGAACCAAATTTTATATGGAAACAATTGATATCTGATATAGAATACCCCTTTGCTAAAACAGAGAGAGTTTCTGAAAATAATTTTATATCCACATTAGAATTGATATTAGATCAATCATCGTTTGGTTATTATATAATAACTGTACAAAATATTATTAATGGTGAAACTAAAGCAAAAACCTGGGGAATAAAAATCATTGAACTCGGTAATTTTATTTGTATAATTAAGTATAATTGACTATTTTAGACATGATTTCATGAATTTTTAACGTTCTTCATCATAATCCCATTAAGTGAATATCATATACTTATTAATATTTGATATGATTTTAATGGGTGTATTAAAATGAAATTAAATGTTTGTTAAAGGTGGAGTATGCAAATTTTCATTATCGAAAAAGTCGTCAAACATCTATGTATCTATTTTATCAAACAGAATTAGCGTTAAAAGAGTAAATTAAAATCATCAGTTGAATGTATTGAGTAAATTTATCAGTTAAATGTAGATTTTTGGTAAACTTGATATACCGGCAAGTCAAATTCATTTATTTTATTCCACAGACCCTGGAACAATATCTTATAAGCAATCTGGATATCAAGAAGTTTTATCCACTGGTATTGGAATCGGTATTGGTATTGGAATATCTCTTGTTTGTGTATTTCTGGTTTTACTGACAATATTTATATATAGAAAATATCATCCAGGTATTGGTTTTACTGTACTTTGGGGATCTTTAAAAAAAGAACCATATGAAATTTTCTATTGTTAATTTTCTATCATTAAATAGTCAATTTTAGTTACCCTTGTTTCTTTTCAGAATTACGATCTGAATCTTCTCCTACATTCTGTCAGAATTGTGGCATTTGACAACCATTTATATTCTCGCGTGCAATTATTACAAGGCTTAATTAGTAACACTACAATTCAATGTCAATACTTCCACGAAAAATTCAAATTCCTAATGAACGTTTCATTTAATTGTAAGTTGGTCGGGTGTCGTATTTGAATGTTGAAAAGTATTCCGGATAGTTGGAATTGAGTCTTGTAAGTTGGTTTAACAATTTCTTAAATTCTTATACTGCTTTAAATATAAATTAATCTAATTATTTATTTATTTTTCTTTTGTAGCCAATAAGAAATTACCAGAAGAAAGTTGAGTTATATTTTTTTCCTGATCTGGAACTTCTATTCCATTGACCTACTATATCAACCTTTTCAATCTGTATGGTTATTCTGATGATTATGTTCTTGTCGAAATTGAAGTCATTATATAGCAACGATCATTAAATGCACACAAAGAATATCAGCCGCAGACTGGTTTGATTGAGAAAAAATGTTGTTTTGAGAAGTTGTAGTTAAAACTGATAAAAACTTATTTGTTCGAATTACTTATGATATATTCTTACTTTTCAGTTATGCAACGTTTTCCAATAGAAATCCTGAAGGTAAATTATCACATATTATCATGAATTTATCACAATTTACACATTCAGTATGACTATCAATACTATACCCAAAACGGTCCATCGTTCAATTTCTGATAGTGTTCTTCAACTTTACGGTGGAAACTGCTTAGAATCGCCGAAATTCAAAGCCCAAAGGTTGTAATTTTTATATTAAGTTATTAGTTACTAAGCACGCCTTTCTTACCTACAGATAGAAAGTATGAAGATTTAAATGCTCGTTCTGAAGTTAATGATAACAATCAACATAATTCTGGAGATGTAAAAGAATATGAAAATATGAGAAGAAATTAAATATAACAGACTGTAATATCTGATTTTGTAGTAGTATTTTCCAATTCTAACGCATTAAATATAACAGACTGTAATATCTGATACAGAACTAGTAATATCCAATACTGAAATTTTTAGAAATGCAAGCCATCGCGAACAATTGAGGGCTCTTTAATTTAATGTACGTCTCTCCAAACCCAGTATCATCTTGCCTAACTGACCACCGATTTCAGCTCTGTATTCTCTCGTTTGTCTACCGAGTTGCATTTAAATTAATATTATGGTAATTTTCAGTGTGTTCTGATCGGTATATGACAACTATCAGTTTATGCCTATCTATTGTAAATATTCACTATTATTTATTTATATATATGTATTATGAATCTTCAATTTGGAGGAAATAAAGATATATGTAACGGACTGTAATATCTGATACAGTACTAGTAATATCCCATACTAACACATTAAATATAAAAGACTGTAATATCTGATACAGTACTAGTATTAAATTAAACATATTAAATATAACAGATTAATATAGATAGATACAGTAATATACTGTAATATCTGATACACTAATAATATCCAATACTAACCTTTATTATTTCTGATACTCAATATGTATTCGGTATACTAATTGAACTTT
>NW_008708651.1:42238-53321 GCF_000327385.1 Lottia gigantea | reverse complement strand
AAGACATATGTAACGGACTGTAATATCTGATACAGTACTAGTAATATCCAATATCAGAAAATCAAACACATTTTCTCTCTGTTATTTTTTATGTATATGTTCTTACTGTAACATCTGTTCAGAAATCAACTGCATTGTTTTGCAAATGACTATTTTTTTGCAGGGCGTTCTTCGAACGCCCTGCTTTGTTTTCGTTCTGGCTATTTTTTTTTTTTTTTCTTCACTCCGGGAGCTCAGTTCTCGGAAACAGCAACAGGTATGGAAAAACGGATTTCGCCACACTTTCTAACTCGTGGCTAACTGCGTACTGAATGTAAAACGAAAATTTTCTGAGCAACATGAAGCGACGTTAGCAACAAACAGAAAGTTGGCTCTAGTGGGCGTAATTATCGACCGATTTTGCTCGGGTTTCCTTTATTCTACTTCTTATAACAATGGACACATGATGGCAATTGAAAAAAATTGATTTTCGCAAATTAGTTCGATACTTTTTTTTGTCGAAATTAATCGAAATATGCTATTTCGGTTGCTATTTGTCGGACAGATTTGAAACTTATACAGTGTAGACAGCCAGCATGGTGGAATAAAAAAACGCATTCAAAATTTTTGCATCACTTCCGGTTTCGAAGTTAGTACTTCCGGTGACGTCACTTTCAGTGGAATTAAGTTATGCCCAAAGTAACATATGGATGATATTAAACTAAAAAAATACTTACCGGAAGTAATAATTAGGTCGCCATTTTGGTTTGCCTCATTTTGCGAAAATTCCTATTCAGAAGCCATTTTTTATCCAATTTGTGTAATTTTTGTGTCAAACGATACTAAATATGTTTGTCTACAATTCGTGGGAAGCAAAATTTTGATTTTCGGTTTTACCTTTTTAATACGAACGGATGTTTTTTTTTCAAAGTTTGAAGGCGTATATCTCGTGACCTTGACCTTTGATGACCTTCATATTAACTGTGATGATAATGTGTGACCTTGTCTATCTGATGACCTTTTGACCTTTGGGGTCAGAAAACTCATTCCCATTTTATAGGGGTCTAAATATGGACCATTTTGAGCCTTTAAAGTGCTATATCTCGGTCCCTAATAGAGATATGGCAATAATTCTTTCGATTTTGTAATGTAAAGATTCTCAGCTTTCCATAGATATATAACATGCATGCCTTACATGCAAATTCAAAACTCCATTCACTTAACATGGGGTTTTTTATTAGATAAATCGGCTAATTAGATTAACCTTGCTGTCAACCCCAACAGAAATCAAATTTTAAGTTGTTTTAAAGACACCCTCTCTTTTATATTTCTTAAAAATGATCTTTGTCCAGTTATGGTATAAAATTAAGCTCTCGGGTGGATTGAATCGTGTCATATTGTAGTTTAAGCTCACGGCAGCATTATTGAAGGTATACCTCCACTTAATTTACCAACTTTCTTATTTACTATCCGATTTTCATCAAACTTGGTATGTATGTGTATAATTAAATTCTAAATTTGATGGAATTATCGAATTTGCGTAGTGCGCATTGCCAACTTTCTTATTTACTATCCGATTTTCATCAAACTTGGTATGTATGTGTATAATCAAATTCTAAATTTGATGGAATTATCGAATTTGCGTAGTGCGCATGTGCATTGCCAACTTTCTTATTTACTATCCGATTTTCATCAAACTTGGTATGTATGTGTATAATCAAATTCTAAATTTGATGGAATTATCGAATTTGAGTAGTGCGCATGCGCATTGCCAACTTTCTTATTTCATATCCGATTTTCACCAAACTTGGTATGTATGTGTATAAACAAACTATAAATTTGATGGAATTATCGAATTTGCAAAGTGCGCATGCGCATTGCCAATTTTCTTATTTATTATCCGATTTTCATCAAACTTGGTATGTATGTGTATAATCAAATTCTAAATTTAATGGAATTATCGAATTTGAGTAGTGCGCATGCGCATTGCCAACCTGCTTATTTCTTTTCCGATTTTCATAAAACTTGGAATGTATGTGAATAATTCAATTCTAAATTTGATGGAAATATTAAATTTTTGTTGTGCGCATGCGCATTACCGACTTTCTTATTTTTTATCCGAATTTCACCAAACTTAATATGTATGTGTTTAATTCAATTCTAAATTTGATGGAAATATTGAATTTTTGTTGAGCGCATGCACATTACCAACTTTCTTATTTCTTATCCGGATTTCATCAAACTTAGTCTTTATTAATTGACATATATTCTTTTATTCCTAGTTAATATACTTTAAACTCCAGGCACTTTTGGATATTTGCATTTAGAGATGCAGAAAGGTATTTACATAAAGTAATTGCAATAGACCATCTTCGTATGTACCTGAATGTCTTAACCCGCCCTGCATCAGTACTGTTATTAGAACAGTTCTAGTTGCAGGGCGTTCGTTTGTTTTCGTATTGATTTTTTTTTTTTTTTTTTTTTCGTCCAGCGCAGGCCGGTTTTCTCGGAAACAGCAACAGGTACGGGAAAACGGACTTCGTGGCGTTTCGTAACTCGTGGCTAATCCCAGCTTAAATCTAAAACGAAAACTTTCTGAGCAACGTTAGCAACGTTGGCAACAAATGGAAAATGGACTCTAGAGGGCGTGTTTATCAACCGATTTTGATGGGGTTTTCTTCATCGTAATTCTTGTAACAATGGACATATGATAGCAGTTGAAAATTTTCGATTTTCGAAAATTCGTTCTAATTTTTTTTTTGCCGAAATTAATCGAAAAATACTATTTCGGTTATTATTTGGCGGATTGACTTGAAACTTACATGGTGTAGACTGACAGCATAGTGGAATAAAAGCACATATTCAAAAATGTTTTATCACTTCCGGTTTCGATGTTAGTACTTCCGGTGGTATCACTTCCGGTGAAATTGAGTTATCTCAAAAATAACATATGCATTATATTACCAGCCTTAATACAAACTTATTAAATTAAAAAAATTCGCACCGGAAGTAACATTTAGGCCGCCATTTTGGTTTGCCTCATTTTGCAGAAATTGCTATTCAGAGGCCATTTTTCATCTGAGTTGCGTAATTTTTGTGTCATACGATACGTTTAATGTCTATCTACAATTCTTAGGAAGCATAATTTTGATTTTCGGTTTTGCCTTTTTTGTACAACCTGATGTTTTTTTCCAAAGTTTGAAGGCTTATAACTCATGACCTTGATCTTTGATGACCTTTATATTGACCATGGTGATAAAGGCTGTCCTTGACCTTCTAATGACCTTTTGACCTTTGGGGTCAAACAACAAATTCTGATTTTATAGGGGTTTAAATATGGTCAATTTGGCATTTTTGCAGTGCTGTATCTCAAACCCTAATTGATTTAGCGACATACTACTTTCAGATTATTAATGCACTTTATAAATGGATTCAATTTATATGGCATTTGATCGTGTCAAAGTCACATTAAAGGAAATGTTGCAATTTTCTTCAAACTTTGAACGCTTTTACCAAAGGAACTTGGCCTCGGATGACGTTGATATTTACATTGATAATTACTATTGACTTCAACTTTTACATGATGTTAATGTTTTCTTATGTCCGACACGTAGTTTCGGTTTTATGGGTGTCACTGAAAGTTGAGTCTGCATCTTTAAAGTGTCCTAACATGTGCCCTATTAGAGGTAGAGAAATAATTCTGTCGGATTCAAAATGCTGAGATCTTGAGCTTTCCAGGTATATATAACATGCATGCCTTACATGCAAATTCGAAAACCCATTCACTTAACATGGGACTATTATTAGATAAATCGGCTAATTAGATTAACCTGGCTGTCAACCCCAATATAAATCAAAGTTTAAGTAATTTTAAAGACACCCTCCCTTTTATATTTCTTTAAAATGTTTTGTGTCCAGTCAAGGTATATAAATAGGTTCTAGGATGGATTGAACCGTGTTATACTGTAAGTTAAGCTTACGGAAGCACATTAAAGGCATACCCCCACTTAATTTCCCAACTTTCTTATTTTTTATCCAAATTTCACCAAACTTGGTATGTATGTGTATAATCAAATTCTAAATTTAATGGAATTATCGAATTTGCGAAATGCGCATGCGCATTGCCAACTTTCTTATTTACTATTCGATTTTCATCAAACTTGGTATGTATGTGTATAATCAAATTCTAAATTTAATGGAATTATCGAATTTGCGAAGTGCGCATGCGCATTGCCAACTTTCTTATTTACTATCTGATTTTCATCAAACTTGGTATGTATGTGTATAATCAAATTCTAAATTTGATGGAATTATCGAATTTGAGTAGTGCGCATGCACATTACCAACTTTCTTATTTCTTATCCGATTTTCACCAAACTTGGTATGTATGTGTATAAACAAATTCTAAATTTGATGGAATTATCGAATTTGTGAAGTGCGCATGCGCATTGCCAAATTTCTTATTTATTATTCGATTTTCATCAAACTTGGTATGTATGTGTATAATCAAATTCTAAATTTAATGGAATTATCGAATTTGAGTAGTGCTCATGCGCATTGCCAACCTTCTTATATCTTTTCCGATTTTCATAAAACTTGGTATGTATGTGAATAATCCAATTCTAAGTTTGATGGAAATTTTTAATTTTTCTTGTGCGCATGCGCATTACCGACTTTCTTATTTATTATCCGGATTTCATCAAACTTATTCTTTATTAATTGACAAAAATTCTTTTATTCCTAGTAAATATACTTTAAACTCCAGGCACTTTTGGATATTTGCATTTAGAGATGCAGAAAGGTATTTACATAAAGTAATTGCAATAGACCATCTTCGTATGTACCTGAATGTCGTAACCCGCCCTGCATCAGTACTGTTATTAGAACAGTTCTAGTTTTTTTTTTTTTTGTCTACTTCTGGTCACGCTCCCCAGCCAAAATTACACATTGTCTGACACTATTATTTCTTATACTTTGCGTATCGCTACTGTTTAAATGTAAAATGACGCATTTTCTTCCAACCGGAAATGACGTATGACGTTAACCATTCATTACGTATTTCGAATTACTGCTCTAATTCTGCATCTATTTTGACCGTAACTTTTGTTTTGTTCATTACTTTAAACCAATGACTAAAAGATAGCACTTTATAAAATTTCAGATTTTGACTTTTGTCGCTGACTTTTTTTGTTTTAATTTTAGCGTTTTTTTCAACTTCTACAATTTTATTTCAATCGGTCTAAAAATTTAATAGTAGATAAGCATTTTGATTCCTGACAAATTTATTTTCAAAATTTCGATATCACTTCCGGTTTTGACAACATTCGCCTCTAAACTTGAAATTTCAACTTCCGGAATTTTGTAGGTATTTGAAAAATTCTTTTTGAAATTAGTTAAAATTGTCCCTATAACAATTTTGGAATGAAAAAATTTGAACCGGAAGAAACGTGTTAGACGCCATCTTGATGTGACCAATTTTTGTAAAAATCGATATTAAGCTTCAGGGGTAAATCTGATTTGTGTGATTTTGGTGTCTAAAGAAACTGCAATCGATTGCTAAGAAAACTTAGGAAGCCGATTTTTGAATTTTGGATTCGTATTTTTTTTATTTCCGGTTTTATGTTTTCAGTAATTGTCAAAAATATTAAGGCTCATATATAGTGACTTTGACCTTTGGTGACCTTGTGACCTGAACAAAAGTTGTTGCCCCTTACGAGATATATCCGTTGATATCCTCACTTTTGTTGTGCATCGTTAACTTCTGGTTCTACAGCCATTGGAAAATCACGATTTTTAACTTTGAAGAGCTCTGTCACGTGACCTAATTAACATACGACAAAAATTCTTATATATTCTTTGAGTGCATAAAATCTCCTTTTTGGTGATATATCACACTTGATATTTTGATCAAAATTGCGCGTTTTAAAAATCGAAAATTTTGTACTGACTTCTATAGTAACTGTGCGTAAAATCACGGTGTCTATAATTTACCGACAGTCACCGTTGCCCTAAAAAAAAGTTTAACTACGAATATCTCATGATCTAATGATTGTAAAGACTTGAAATTTTGAACATTATTTAACAATGTACACATCATCACAGACAAATTAAAATTTTTGAAGTGGGCGTGGCACATCCGGTGTGCATTTACCTTTACCTGAAATATTTGCCAATTGTTATAACTCTCATAGTTTTCAATTGTCACCCTAGAATGCATGAAAATAGATCACTGCTTAGGACATTTTGTGATAAGATTACAGTTGTTTGCACTCTTTACTTTAAAAAAGGGAATAGGTTTAACAATTTTATAAATTTTCATTTATGATCTTTAGCATGAATGACCTTGACCTTTGCATGGTCAAAGGTCATTGACTAAGGATGACCATTCTTACTTTGATCTTTGATGTCCGATATATACTTCCGGTTTTTCAGACGTCCGACAACAGCAATTTTCGAAACTTCAAAGGCTCATATTACTTTTATTTGACATTTGTTGACCTTTTGACCTGAACAAAAGTTGTTACCCCTTACGTGATATATCCGATAATACCTTCACTTTTGTTGTGCATTGTTAACTTCCGGTTTTACAGCCATTGGAAAATCGCGATTTTTAACTTTGAAGAGCTCTGTCACGTGACCTAATTAACATATAACAAAATTAAATACATACACATTAAATATAACGATTAACAGACTGTAATATCTGATACAGTACTAGTAATATCCAATACCAACACATTATATATAACAGACTGTAATATCTGATACAGTACTAGTAATATTCAATACTAATAGTGGACTGCTTGTTAAAGATTCAAAATTATCTACATGATAATAAAGATTAGACAACATTCAATAGTTTCTTTATAATGGGAGACAACTTTATTTATTATTTGTTATAAACGAATATGAGACAGTTTCTAGTGAAGTCAGAATTCACTTTGAATTCACATTGAAACAGAACAATTGCGAAAGGTGATGGCACAACAAATTCCATAGTGCAACACTACTGTGATGGGTTTTACTGAGTACAGGTTAAACGCACCTTTTGAGCCTTCTAAAGAAGGAAATATTACCATGTAGTTGTTAATGATGGATTCTGTTGGTGGCAGCGGACGGTGATATTCTCGGTTTTTTTGTGTTGTTCAAGCTTTGATGTAACATGGGTTACAAGCACCTCAGGGGCACCAGAGAAGTACACGAAAGACCCATGAGTCAGTTTTTAACGGAACTATTCTACTGATAACCAAACCTTTTGTCAGATTTGCCTAACATTTTAAGGATTTTGGTATTTGCCATGAATTACCAACTGCACTCTGGTAGTCTTTTATTAAGCTCTTAAGTTATACTTTGGTGGGGATAACAGGAGGTAGTAATTTATTGGGGTAAAAGGTGTCCAAAAGGTTTGTAACCGAGATTCCGGTGTTTCTCACGAGAACCCTCTCTGACGTGATTACGGTAAAAAAAATTGTAACCGAAATCCCAGTGTTTCTCAAGACCCTCTCTGACGTGATACCTTCTAGACATTGCTACAATATAGAAGCATGTATTTAGATCATATTATACAATCATATAATAGTATGTATAGGTGTTTTCATGTTTAAAAGGGGCAGTAAATTACAGCCTTACAATAAAAAAAAACTATACACTAGTAGGCCACATGTATGACAAGAGAAGATCGTCTTGTTGAATATTATTCAATAACATGGAGTATAAAAGTATATTAATAGTTATAGTATATTTATCAGTACTAATTACAGGTAAGTGATGTATTTATATTGTATTAATTTATCATGATATACAGCTATAAGACAAGTCTTCGTGTAGAAAATGAAATAATAGTTATATTCAACTTACGCTTAACGCATTTAATAATATCATATGATATATCGAATCGCACTGTCAACTTTGACATTTCTTTATTTAGATATTTGACTTCTAGTTTTACCTTCAAAATATTTAGACCATATACCCTTTATATGTAACATGGATAAAATCATTTGATAGATAGTTGCCTTCTTTTTTCCTATTGTAGATTTTATGTCCCAAAATAAACTAATAGGGATTTTATATCGAGAGGAAGAATGATCGGTTCAAACTAAAATATTCAACAAAATATCAAGTTTCTACTAACAGCAATGCGATGTCAGCTGGCTTTTATTATTTTATATCTTAAAACTTAGATTGGCAGTTTTATGTAAAATAGTTGAATTCAGAATTAACTGATGGAATGATATTTCCTTTTAACGAAATAATATCATGCATTTCGTTTAAACGAAAAAAGTAATTCGTTTAAAATAAAAGAATGATATTATTTCGTTCAAACGAATTAATTATTTCGTATTACTATGCATTGAAAATAGCTACAAGTTCTTTAATTACCATATTCTTTACAGGTCAATATACTATAAGAGGAGTTCCTGAAAGTTATGCAGAGTTAGGTGAAAATTATACATTACAATGTACTGTTACAGATTCCCCTAGTCTTGTAGATTTCCGGAGAAACAATATTGTTTTATGTAGTATATTCTCTGGAGTTTGTCAGAGTACTACACCAATAGATAATAGATATAAATGTGAATGTATCAATAATAACAAAACACTATATCTCAATATAAGTAATATAAATATACAAGATGATACAACATGGTCTTGTAGAGGTAATTCTGGTGGACAAGGATCAACTAATGTATCAGTTTATTGTAAGTTTATTTTCATGGCAATTTATTTCAAAACATTTCTTAAATAGACAAATTAATGTTGAATTCGTACAACAAAGATTGATTTCACTGTACTTGTGACAGTTTAATACTTCTCATTTAGATTTGGGCGCACAAAATAATGTTCATTGTTTTTAAATAAATATTCAGTTTAGCCTCCAAATGATAAGTATTCAAAAATTGAATTAGGCATTACTAATAAGTAACTAGCCATAAGAAATTACATCTTAAATAACCGTACAAATAATAACGTCTTTACATTTAAAAATCTAAGATACTACCCCCAGATTTAGATACATTTTTTATCAAATGTAAACAAACCAAATGTCGGATTATGTCGAAGTATTTGTGTCAATTCAACATACTTATATAATTTTACAGATGGTCCAGAGAATATAAGATATAATCCTAATAGTGATAATATAGATGTTATAGAAGGAAAGCGTCAGAGTGTCAACTGTTTAGCTGATTGTAAACCAGATTGTAACATCACCTGGTCTAAAGATGGTTTTAACAACAATTCTAAATAACCCTTTATCACTTAGTACTAGAGATCAAACTGGTTCTAATACCTGTACAGTTAGACATACTGTATTAAATAAACAACTTACAAAACAAATTAATGCTCAGATTTATTGTAAGTATATAATACTATAACATGTTTAACTGATTGTTATTATTCCAGATGAACTTACTTTCTCACCAGATGTAACAAGTATCAATATAATAGAAGGTAGAGATCAAACTATAACATGTTTAAATGATAGTATTATTTCAGATGGTCCTGATGAACTTACTTTCTCACCAGATGTAACAAGTATCAATATAATAGAAGGTGGAGATCAAACTATAACATGTTTAACTGATTGTTATAAATGTAATTATAACTGGACTGGGCCAGTTTCATCACCAACTAAAGATCTTGTATTGACTCAAATAAAAGAAATCAGGAAGGAAACTATAGATGTGAAGCTACCAATATTAAAAATACCATCCCTAAAACAAGATCTAAATCTATACAAGTTAATGTACATTGTAAGTATCTAATTCAATATATTACCCACCTCTGAAATGAAATAAACGAAATTGGGCATTTTCTGATGATAAGTAACGGGGTTATTGTACTCGTCCGAAAAGCTACGTTTAAATAAATGCAAAAGTCTTAATAGATATTTTTCAAATAGTATTGCTAAGCTTGTGATGTTTGTAAGTACTTTTGGACAATCACACTTTTCATTCACTGAAAAATCCTCGAAAAATCTTATGCTAACAGTTGATTTGTCCAACCATTATAAAAATCTATAGGCATCATCCTTGGCACGGCCTAAATTTGAAGCCTGTAAAATGAGCATCATTATAAACAGACCAACGAAAATGCGAAGACAACATTGTTCGCTGTGTGTGCATATAAAATTATGATTGTGCTAAAGGGCATTAATTGCTTTACTTCTGTTTTAGATCCACCATATATAACCAGTATAACATCTGATGCTGTAGATAACGAAACTGATGAAGGTTCTGATGTTATATTTAACTGTAATGTTAATAGTAAACCAGTATCTACTATAACCTGATCATCTTCTACTAGTACTGATACTAACACTGGTCAACAGTGGACATTAACACAAGCTAAATGTCAGGATACAGGAATCTATACATGTACAGCTAATAATGGTATTGGTCAGTCAACTACTAAAGCTTTACCATTAAATATTAGATGTAAGTAATATTTAGTCAGTATACTATAATCTATACATGTTCAGCTAATAATGGCATTGGTTAGTCAACTATTAAATCATTACCATTAAATAATAGATTTTAGTATATATTTATTCGGGTATACTATAATCTTTACATGTTCAGCTAATAATGGCATTGGTTAGTCAACTATTAAATCATTACCATTAAATAATAGATTTTAGTATATATTTATTCGGGTATACTATAATTAAATCATGTACGGCTAATAATGGTATTAGTCTGTCAAATACTAAATCTTTACCTTTAAATATCAGATGTAAGTTTATATTAAGTCAGTATATACATGTACAGCTAATAATGATATGAATAATTCGTGTCTCCAACCTACAAATAAACTATAATCACTAAAAAGTGCAAACTGATCTGATCATTGAAATAACATTTATTCAACTTCTTAGAATTTCTGATCAAGATTTAGTTTTTCTCAATGGTTTAACGCAGCTTTATATTTACTCTAGTTTTTTACATTAACCTTTTTTAAGGTCCACCAATACTTAAAGGTGAACTGAAGAAAGAAATAAGAGGAAAAATTGGAGAAATGGTATTATTAGAAATAAATATAGAAGCTTATCCTGAACCAAGTTTTATTTGGAAACAACTGATATCTGATATAGAATATCCCT
>NW_008708651.1:40958-42188 GCF_000327385.1 Lottia gigantea | reverse complement strand
TNTGAGCTGGGTGTGTATATATCTTATGACCTATTTTATGTAGAACATTGAAACTTGGAACACAACAAGACAATTTGAATATGAATTAACCTATGACAAAAAAGTTGAGGTGGGCGTGGCACATCCGGGTTGAATTACTAATTGTTTACATTTTGGGAAAGGGGCATAACTCGCATAGGATACATTTGTTCAAAAAGGAACTTTGCACACAATTACCTCATTATTTTGGCCAGTTTGTGTTATTAGGTCAATTGTTTCAGCTTTATATTTCCAAAAAAGGAACGGGTTTTGAAATTTCCATATTTTCAATTTTCTATTTTGACCTTTATTGACTCTTGTTGACCTATATCTTTTGACCTGTATGATGTAGAAGCTTTAAATTTGGAACACAACATAACATTCAGAATATCAATTAACCTATGCAAAAGAAATTGAGGTGGGCGTAGCACATCCGGGTTAAATTACTCATTATTGACAATTTTGGCAAGGGACATAACTCGCAAGGTATACATTTGTTCAAAATGGAACTTTGCATACAATTACTTCATCCGTTGAGCCACGTTGTCTTAAAGTTCGTTTGTTTTAGCTTTATAGTTCAAAAAAAGGAACAGGTTTTGAAAATTCTAAATTTTCAATATTTGACCTTGACCTTTTTTGACCCTGATTTTTGTAGGATCAAAGGTCATTCACATTGGCTATCTATTTATACTTTTATATTTGCTGTCCTATCTCAACTTCCGGTTTTATAGCCCTATATATTTAAAAATTTTGATGACTTGTATCTCGTAATCTTGACCTTTGTTGACCGTCTCCCTTTCAATGTCAAATGTCATTGACCTTGGCTATCTTCTGATACTTTCATTTGTGAGGTCTGTCTACTTCCGTTATAGCAATCTTCCAAAAAATTCTTCTCAACTTTAGACTGATCTTGCGCGTGATGTAATTATCGTAGAAGGTTGATTTTTTCAACATTTGCAAAGTCCCACTCTGTGCCATGTGTGGCTCTAGTTTATTATTTTTTTTATTTACTTGTATTGCTATAAACATGAATGAGTTGTGCACTTGCCTTTAAACTGAATAAATTTATTATTATTATTATTATACCAAAATATTCGCCATAATTTCACGTTTCTACTTACAAGAATATAATGTTGCATAGCTTAGATTATTTCATACCTCAAAGGTTGGGTTCAAATCTTAAATTGACAGTAAAATGGTGAATTCAGAATT
>NW_008708651.1:32958-34823 GCF_000327385.1 Lottia gigantea | reverse complement strand
TATAACAGACTGTAATATCTAATACAGTAATTGTAATATCCAAAAGTAACACATTAAAAATAACAGACTGTAATATCTGATACAGTACTAGTAATATCCAATACTACCACATTAAAAATAACAGACTGTAATATCTGATACAGTAATAGTAATATCCAATATTAACACATTAAATATAACAGACTGTAATATCTGATACAGTAATAGTAATATCCAATACTAACACATTAAATATAACAGACTGTAATATCTGATACAGTAATAGTAATATCATTATGTATGCTTTAAATAAATGAAAACATTTTTCTCTGTTATTATTTTAGTATATGCTCTTACTTTGGCAACTTTTATTAATATATTTATATATAATTAATTTATTCTTTGTTACTGTTCATCTAAAACCATATATTTGCCATTCTCATAATTTCTAAGTCTATTTATGATCAATTCGTGTTATTGTTCTAGTTTTACATTAAATGTGTATGTATTCCTATTCAAATTACGTTATTTTGTTGGTATTTTTTACAAACAAAATTAAATCAGAATTCAGGTTGTTTATCTCTTTAACTCTATATTCATGTCTCTTTTTATATTTACATTTTTTGTTTTATTTTGTTAGAGTTTATATGATATGTCGAGAATAGAAATTAGTGCACATTCGGATTTGATGCAAAGCATAAAAACTTTGTTTTGAGGAAGTACTAAGTCTGCCTTTTGTAGTTTCTATTTATTCTGAACAAAATAAAGTTGACAGCTAATTAAAGGTTCAAATTGAACCCGGATGTGCAAAATACATCTACATGATAATAAAGATAAGACCACATTCAATAGGTTTTTTTTCTATAATGGGAGACAACTTTATTATTTGATATAAAGAATGGGTGACAGTTTCCAGTGAAGTCAGAAGTCACTTTGAATTTCGAATTATAATATCGAATAATCGAATAATATTGTGAGAGTGGGGTCTGGCAAACAAAATAAAGTGAACAAATAAAATCAAATTCCATAGTGTAACACTACTTTGATGGGTTTTACGGGTTAAACTCACCTTTTCAGCCTTCTATATGCTAAAAGAACAATATATTATCATCTTACTTTCGATGACTTCTATCGCTTTATGGTCTGGAGGCTTCGAAACGTGATCTTCTCGGTCTTTTTTTGTTGTGTTGTTCAAGCTTTAATGTAACTTGGGTAACAAACATCCCAGGGTCATCAGAGAAGTACCTGAGAAACCTCTGAGACAGTTAATAAGAAGTAATATTATGGAGATAACCGAACATTTTGTCAAATTTGTCAAACATTTAGTTAGTTTCTTGAATAGGATTTTGGTAGTTGTCTTGAATGAACGACTTTAATCTGTTAGTCTTTTATTGAGCTCGGCAGTTATTATTTGGTAAGGACCAGGGGACAGTATAAAGGTGTTGAGGTACACGGGGTTCAAAAAGTTGCTAAGCGAGATTCCAGTGTTTCTCATGAGAACCCTACCTGCCCTCTGGCGTGCTTACCATCTAAACATTGCTACAATATAGTAAAAATGTATTAGGGTCATGTAATACATAGCATAATATAAAGGTATTTACAAGGGTAAGAGGAAGTAAATTATAGCCTTGTAATAAAATCCTACACTCTAGTAGGCCAAATATATGACAAGAGAAGATCGTTTTGTTGAATATTATTCAATAACATGGAGTTTAAATATATATTGATATTAATAGTTATAGTTTATTTACCAGTACTAATTACAGGTAAGAGATATATTTACAATGTATATTTTCTTATATAATACATAAGACCAGTTTCATGTATTAGACAAGTTTTTATGTAAAGTGAAATGACATAACAATAATAGTAAATATAAACTTAAC
>NW_008708651.1:22252-32908 GCF_000327385.1 Lottia gigantea | reverse complement strand
GGGAAGCACACAACATTTAGTTTTTGTGTAGTTTATTTTCTCCTGCAGGTCTTATGTTTTGGGTTTTGATCAATGTACCAGTATTTTTAGGTATTTTTCAAGGTACAAACATAATATTTTTGATACTTTATTTATCCCATAAAATATAATATAATATAATTAGAAAAAAAACCCAAAATATATTATAAGATTGAAAAAATATAGCCACATAGTTCAATTATAAGAATCTAACTGTCTCTGCTCAAACAGCTCAACAACACTTCCAGAAATTGATCTGATAACATGGGTTATCAAGACAAATTCATACTAAATTTGATATCTGTTATAGCTGTTCTTCGGTCTGTTGGTAATCACTACGATTAATATATCATATCATCTTTGTTCTTCGGTCTGTTGGTAATCACTACGATTAATATATCATATGATCTTACTTTGCAGCCAACAGGAAATTACCAGAAGAAAGGTAAGATATATTTAACTTTGTCGTCTAAAACTCGTATTCTAATAATCTACTATGAAATATATATACAATAATTATGTACAGGCTTTATAATTCTGAATCAATGTTATTCCTCTTTTCGAGAGGTTTTGGTGCTATCACAGTAAATATCGTCAAGTCTATTTATTCACTAACAATTGTATTCCTTTTTGGTTGAGTCCAATAAGTAAGAAATAGACATAAAAACGACAGAAATAGTTACTTCAAAAAAGTTCTTATATCATACAGTCTCGAGAGGTTTGTTGTCAAAACTGATAAAAATAATTCAAATCACTGTCTTACATTTCAGTTATGCAACCTTTTCTAATAGAAATCCAGAAGGTATTGTTTGCAGATTACAAAACCAAAATTTACACTTTATTCCAAAAGATTTGCCTGCCTCAGCTTTCGACAGATATATATTGTCAGTTGTCGACTAGAGCAGGGTCAGAAAACTGGGGGTTTAAAATATGTTTATCTCGAATCCATCAAACCCCGTCATATTCCGAAAGATGGTTATTTCTGTAGTTAAGTCATACCATCAGCAGTCTATTTCTATGTGATTCCATCAATTTTTTAACGAAAGCAATCTCTCACCGGCCAACAAAGGATGTGTGAGCATCACATGATCAAGGGTCACGGGATCAAGTAATATAAACAAAACGAATGTAGAGGTGATGCATGGTGTTGTTGTTGTTGTCGTCGTTTTATAATTATTGTTATTATCAAAACTACTATTATTATTAAGCTGACTGTTATTCTGCAAGTATTTTTTCTTTACAGATAGAGCATATGAAGATTTAAATACTCGTCCTGGAGTTTATGAGAACGATCTACATAATGCTGGAAGAAATTAAATATGAATATGTGATGCATTACTAACATAGCCTACATATAATATCCAAATCCAGTTAATCTTTCAATCTGCTTCTTCTTGAAGAAAGTGTATGAATCGATTTTTATATCACATAAATTATTGTTCAATATTTGAAGTGTATCAATGAAATTATTATGTAAATGTGTTTTTCTCTTTCATATTCTTTATTATTCATATTTAGACATATTATATATATATTTCATTCGTGTAAATAACATTGTTTACGTATTTATATCTTATTTTTGGAATTATAATTTTTAAGTATTTATATCTTAGCCTATTTCTGTTAATCTAATTGTATATACATTCATATCTTATTTCATATCTTATTGTTTATGTAATCATATCTTATGTCTAGAAGCTGTATTGTTGTCATTAATTATTAATTCTGTTTATTTCCAGACATTTCAGATCGCGGAATTACCTATTTATTATAGGTGCAGACTCCAACCAGAATTGGTGTAGAGAAATCCGCCATAAAATGCTTATTTTTTTTTCGATTTGCCTTAAAATTGTCAAAGTTTTTTTTATAACTTTTGAACCCGACCTTCGGCAACCTTCATCTTTTAGAGAAATATATGCTCTTAAATTTTAAGTGATACCTATATTTGTTATTTTGGTAAATTAAACACGGCTCTGAAAATGGGTAATTTGTTATTTTTTGTATCATTGGAGGATTATATCACACGAACTTGGACTTTTCACCATTTAATTGGATGTTCTTGTAATATGCTTGTCATAAGTTTTCTAACAATGTCTATATTTTAGTTGTCGGCCTTAAACTTAATGGAATATGCATTATTGAAAATAGGTTATTATGATATTCATGTGGACACTAATGATTGAGTTCTTATCAACTTAACGGAAAAACTCGAACAGAATTATAATGTGCAAAATTGACAGCTTTGATAAAAATGTATAAATTATTTTGCATGAACAAAATGTGGGAAAAAATTTCTATTAATTTATAAGGATTTTTAGGAGTGAAAAAGATTATGTGACCAGGTCAGCAGGGATGGTTTATTGAAAATAGGTGATTTTAATATAATGCAGACTTGAGTGAGTAATGATTAACGTATCGGAAAAATTCGAACAGAATTATAATGTGCAAAATCACAGCTTAAAAAATACATAATAGTAGTATATGTCTTTTCGGATATGACGCATTTCACTTCTGCGCATGTGCAGCTTTTTCAATGCGTCATATCCGAAAAGACACAACTGCTAAAATGTATTATAACAGACTCCCGAAACTGCTAAAAATGTATTATAACAGACTCCTCAAACTGCTAAAAATGTATTATAACAGGCTCAGCATTCTCCATATAAATTACCCAAACCACATACAAGAATCACTATAATAATACAGTATAAAATAACCGCATTAAAAAAAAAAGATGTCTTTAATTTTAAAACACGAAAAAAAAAAAATTCGAAGGAGACGGTTTCTTCTCTGCGCTATCATCTCTCATCCCCAAAGTAGCCAACTTTGTCTCAAACAATAAATCCCCCATTTCCTCAGGAGGAAATATAAGCGATGGAGTTGAAAGAATTACAACATATAAGAGAAATGCGAAATAAAAAAAGGCAATGGTTTTAAAATTATTGGATAGATAATTGAAAAGTATTCGAAAGTCTTGTAGAATAAACAGAAGGGATATTCAACACCTTCAATTTCATGTATTCCCCTTAAAGGTTAATTCTCAGAGCGAAAAGCATATTCCAAAGTCTCAGAGAATTAACAAAGGGTGCATGAATTTTTATCTCTACAGATAAAGAAATTCAACAGTTTTAAATGATCAAACATTGGAAATCTCTCTCCAAATTTAATGTTTATGAGATGATTGACTGAGAGTCCATATTAAACCTATAAAGTCAACAAAAAAAACATATTTTTCTTACTTGTGATCACCTCCAATTAGGTATTGAATTTAATGCCCTTTTGGTAGTAATTCTACAATCAAGCCCGACAGCACCTGTCTTAGGTTGTCCTCCCTTCTGGAGAATCTTACCCGTCATTGGTTAACTGTCGCGTTACTTGATGACGTTGTATATCAACTCCACCCAATTCAAGCCCGACAGCACCTGTCTTAGGTTGTCCCCCCTTCTGGAGAATCTTACCCGTCATTGGTTGACTGTCGCGTTATTTGATGGTGTATATCAATTTTATCATAGTATCGAAAAGTAATCAAACATTCTGTAGAATAAACAGAATGATAACTGTTGTCAATACCTTTAATTTCATATTATGATAAATGATTCTGTAGTGGTAGTAGAATAAACAGAAGGGCTACTCTGTTATTGAAGATAGATTCCTTTGTCCGACATCTTGAACTGTTAAAATAACTCAATCAGATTCCTATTATCCCTTCATTAGATGGAATAATTAATGAAAAATACAGAGCATTAAATACATTAAAACGCCTTTTATACATATCAAAATGGCTTCCTTGTTTTCTTTATCATCCAGGTTGTAGACAGTTTTTATTATTCTCTATTTTTTTCTCGAAACATTTACAATAATCCTTTCCAAATATTTATCTTTAAAAAAAAATTCATAAAGTGATTCATTTCTATCGCTTGAATAGTTTTCTCCTGTATTAAATCTTTCGTATTAAAAATATATGGTGTTTATTTCATTATTGAACAAATATGTCTATGATAATTGCACAAAGCCCTAAAATTTATTTCGGTGCGGGAGACATTCAAAAGTCATTAGGTTCTCTTCCTGGATTCCCATGGGCAAAACATCCCGGAGAAACAAAGACATAACATTCAGACACCAAGCAGACAAACAAATGATACACGAACTTGAAAATATTCCCAATCCCACTTTCAAAGAGAAATTACAAAGGGCTCTTATCATAAAACTCTTCAAGGCAAAATTGAAATTTGGTATGGGCATAGCAGACGAGATTCACAAAGAATTTCGAAAAAACAAACATTACCTCAAAGTCAAAGTTTTTGATAAAGATGAAATTTGGTCAGCCGATTTAATCAACATGCCAGTCGAGAGAGGGTACAAGTATTGTTTGACGGTGATCGACATATACACGAGATACGCTTGGGTCTTTCCCTTGAAAAACAAATCGGGTCTGACTGTTAAACAAGCATTCGAAACCATAATGAAACAATCCGACAGACGACCCCTAAAGTTGTGGGTTGATAAAGGAAGCGAATTCTACAACAGAAATGTGAAATCTCTGGGGTTTGAAATTTACAGTACGCATAACGATGGTAAAGCCGTAGTGATAGAAAGATTCAACAGGACTCTTAAAAGCAAATTATTCAAGAAGTTCACGGAATTGAAATCTCAAAAATGGCTTAAAATATTACCAGTTGTCGACGAATACAATAACAAAATACATTCGTCTATAGGTGTGACGCCAACGCAAGCCTCTAATAACCCGAATATCATAAAGTCCGTCAACACTCGGAACAACTTTGAAAACGAGATTAGCAATTTGAATATTAAACCCAAATTCAAAGTTGGAGATCGAGTTCGTATTTTTAAATATAAATCATTGTTTCAGAAAGGTTACGTCGGGTATTGGACTAACGAGATATTCATCGTTGATAAATTAAATAGCACATCACCTCCCACGTATGATCAAGACAAAGAACAAAGCTTAGGAAGGTTTTATCAAAATGAACTTCAAAAAACTGACTTTTAAAAATGAATCTCGAAAATGAAGATTTAGATGAAAGATTAAGAAATTTAGATGTCGACAAGCAATTACGCTTTCTTAAATTAAATTTTTTTAAATTTAAATGTAAATTTATCTTCAAAATATTATTGAATGTGTTTTATCAGAATGTTATACAAGTTTTTTCAAACACAAACTACGTATATATTTCGTCAATTGGGTCTTCAACAATACTTACCGCATACTTCGAAAAACATAACACCTCAAAATATTTCTCGGGATTTAACTTTAATACAAAAAAAAACTGACTTTTAAAAATGAATGCGTTTCTCGATAAATACGGAAAAGACACGACCACAAACTTTCAACTTGTGAAATGGGCCAAGGAATGGAACGTCTCGCCGTTTTATTATTGCATGCGAGATGAAATTGATGAACTGAAATACATGAAAGGTAAATTTTACGCCATCACAAACATTCATACGTCGGATCAAAAAGGAGTTCATCACTCTGCTTTACACAAAGATTCTTTGAATAACTTTTAGTTCTTTGATTCTTTCGGTCTAGAACCGACAGAAGAGATAACGAAATTGACTAGCAAACCAATTAAATATTCTACGTTTCAAATTCAAATGCCAGTACAAAAGCTGTGTGGACAGCTGTCGCTTTGGATTTTATATCGGTTGAGTTTGGGAGAAAAGTTTGAAGAGATTATAATAAATTTAACTCAATAAAAATGGCAAACAAGTTTGGATTAGGGTCTTTGCCTTTGGAATCTAAAAATCCCATGACGGCGTTTATAAACAAAGCGAAACCTTACAAGGGGATATCGATATGAACAATTTCAAAATAACTAATTTAAAGTTTCCAGGTAACGATAACGATGCCGTGAACAAGAAATATTAATTACTGGATCAAATAAACGCAATTCAAATAGATAAGGACCATGTTGAAAATCGAATAACTAGCGTGAAAAGATACTTCAGACGAAATATTAAAAAATATGTGGAAATACAACAAGAGTTAACGAGTTTGAAACGTCTTATTCAAGTGGATAAAACAAGTCAGTTGCAAAATTTAATATCTAAATTAGACGATAAGATTACGAAGGTAAAAATAGACGTCCAACGTTTAATAGATAACCCAAATGTAAACGAGGATAGATTGAAGCGAAAACTAACCGCTTTGGAAAGAAAACTTGGCGAATTGCTAGCAGAACTAGACAAGACCGCGGACAAAACCAAGTTACAAAATTCGATATCCAATTTGAACGAAAAGATCGCGAAGCAAAAATCAGATGTTCAAAATATAATTAACAATCTCGCACATCCCATTGACAAAGATACGTTGAAACGACAATTGACTGCTTTGGATACTAAAATCACGGACGAATTAGAAAAAGAAGTGGGTGTGATTAAAAACTTTCTTGAAAATAAATTTCGAGATGATATGAAAAATTATAGTAAAGAACAAGTCAATCCTTTGGTATCTAGAATTCATGACGATTTTTTGAGGCAAGAGAGAAAGTTGACCAAATTAGATGCTATTGTCACGGACAAGTCGTATTATTTCAATCTTCCATTCGAAAGTGACACTGTCTTCGATGGAAAAGACCAAAGTTATAAATCAAACAAATACGGATTCAAAGCAGAAATAAAAGTGGGTTCTCGCGTAGATGGAGAACCTAAAAACGTATTCGATATCGGCGAAATGGAAGCGTTTACTTTTCGAGGTAGATGTCTGATTGAAATAGATTTTCCCATGAAGGTTAAAGTCAATAAAATAGTCTTCAAACAAACCGGTAATGCCGTCAAACATCTATCATTTTTCATGGTAATTTGGAAGAGACTATACGTTTGATTGATAAAAGGGATGATTTATATGAAAATGACACCTTTAAAATGGAAGTAGAAAATGATAAGGATATCATTGGAATCAAAGATTTAGATATGATATTGGAGATGGAAAATCCACCATCAACCAACATTGTCAAAATTCTATAATCACTTATAAAACCCGCACACATACCCGGACCAATAGAATAGAGCAGTCACGAGTTTTTACGAACAACAGTCTTTGAATACGTAAAACTGTATTTTCTTTTATGTGAAAAATACACCTCGATCGATGTTCATAAAAGTCAACAAGAACGAGAGTTTATAGTACATTTAACGTTTGCCAAAGATTTCGACTCCATCCTTAATGGTGGTGGTTTTATTTGTAGAGCCAAGATAAACATCGAAAAAGAAAAAAGAAAATATTCCTATCATCTTAACGAGGACCGTACGAAAAAAGAAATGTCGTTAGTACGCGTAAATGTTTTTACTTTTAATACCCGCAAATATAATAATGCTAGGCCAAACAAGCCCGCTCTATATGATATTCCGTGGTTCTATTTATCGGAAATTCACTTAATTTAACGACTTAAATAATGGAACTCGAAAGCAGACAACAATACATGATAGACAAACAAGAAGAGTTGAAAATAAAGTTAAGACAGTACAATGCATGCAGGAAAACATGGAGTAGAATCGATTCTGTTTTCAAAACAGCGAGCACAGTTCTAACGGAAGGAGTAACGGTGGCAACGGCTGTGACTGGTGGATTAATGCTTCCGGTCATCGTCCCAACCGTATTGGCTGCATTAACAGCCGTTCAAACGACCTCTTGCGGCCTCATCACTTTAGGTTTCACAAGCACAAAGAAAGCTCATTATAAATAGAAAACGGGTATCTTGAATATGTATCTTAATCAATTGTACATCTTTTTCGAAAGATTGAGAGAAGACAAGAAGATAACAGTTGCAGAATTAGAAAAATTCAATGAAATTCTGGACAAATTCCATACAGAAATATCAGCGGTCAAAATAAAGAAATAATCAATAATATATACTTAAAAAAATATGAATAAAATTGCAGACGATGAAACATTGATAGAAAACGTCCTATTTTCCGATGTTATCAAGGCTATCTCTGATAAATTTAAAACATTCAATTGACAAATTGAAATAGATGGAGAGATAGTCGAGGAAGGGAATAACAGACAATACATGTCACTCCTCGGTTTCAATACCAAAACTTTTCAGAACATCTTTTCAAATATGGATTTAAAATCCGATGCTTCCGATTGGTATTTTATCGAAATAAATAGATCGAGAGTTGGTAGAGGAGGAACTGATCTACTTAAAAAGATAAATGAATACGAAGGTGAAAATCGTTACACACTTACAGATGGTCACTGTTTTATCAAATGCGTCAATCGTGTTTTGAACAAAGATTTAACGTGTAAATTTCAAGAATACATCAACGGGTTTTCAAAAGCAAATAGAAAAGGAGTGATGACTTGTGCTAGAATGAAGGAATTCAACAAGACATTTAACACTTCGTTTCAAATTTATAATCCCAAAAACAGACATTTACATCCCAGAGACGTTCACGATGAATTAGATTGGGTTTTTTTACTTACACAAGTCGCATTTCTGTCTGATTAGATGAATCCAAAAAAGTTTGGGAATTCAAGAAATAGAAGACAATTACGAACAGGTGTGGAAAACGTGTAGAGACGATAACGCAGTAACACAGGTTTCACCTCTCAAACTAAACGTGTTTTCAAGTATGAGTGATGATGCGTTATTCGCTTGAGATTGCGAAACGTATTCAGAAAAAGACACGCGAAGAGCAATTCAGTATTGTTGCACTTTGGTCAATTTGGAAAAACTAAGAAAATTGTTGGACAGAATAAAACTTCCAGACATTTCTCCAACAGATGATATTCCAAAAGAATTTTACGACAAACTACAACGTTGTTGAAACATTTGTGGATCTAAACTGCATAGATCAAATGTTGAAATATTAAGGTCAATATGATAGAAAGAGATTAATATTAATTTCCCACAACGGCAGTGGATTCGACAACTGGATCGTGCTTAAAAACACGTCAAAGTTGTCAAAGTGTCCACTGATAACGCAGAGCGGTATTTGTCTTTACCTATGTCTAATCCTTTCACCGATAAAGATTTACAGAAAAAATGGAAAAGACAGAAAAAAATAACGAGGGATAAAAACTATTTACAAAATATCAGTTTCACGCGTTCCTACCAACATGAAAGATCTAGTTTGGCTGCATGGGGAAATTCGTCCAATCTTCCCGCGAATTTGAGAAAGATTGTCGACGTAGATATTGCTAAATAAACCCACGACAATTGGGAGGAATTGAGAGACGAATGGGAACCATATGCAAAAAGGGATATCCTATGTCTTGGAGCTTGTTTGATAAAATATAACCAAGTCATGAAAGAAGTTGTAAACTATATATCAAATAATCTAACGGCTCCATCTTTATCTTTAAAGGGTTGGTATTATTTATATCGTTATGATAAAGAAATGGTTGAAGAAGAATGGTATGAAACTACTAGAATGGTTCCGAAACATACCGAAAAAAAGAATATAGAAAAAGTTTATTCACACACTAATCCTTTTATAAGAAATTTTATCAGACGATCTATTAAAGGAGGAAGAGTTTCGGTAAATAGAAAATCATTTGAAACGAACAAAATGGATGAAATTTGTAATGTATTAAAGGAATATACAGAACTAATAATAACTAAGTAATAACATAATTGATTTATTCAAAGAATACAGCGCAAGCACAAAAGACAAAGCGGAGGTTCATTCGAGACTTAAAAAAATAAAATGTACTAAACTAATGGCATTTGATGCTAACGGTTTATACGCTTCAGCAATGTCGGATTTAGACAGTGAATATCTGAGAGCGGAAAGTGGAAGACCGTTTCTACCAGAAGAAGAAAAAGAATTTGTAAAACTCTTCAATAAACAAAAATTCAGACCTAGAACAGCTATTTTAACAGTGTGGTTTCCCAAAAACATGTTCTTCCAACCGATACCAGCTAAAGATAAAATCACTTTCACGAATAAAGAAGGTAAAAGGGAAACTGGTAACAAAATCAGGTTCAGAAATGGTTTCTGTCACGACGTTTTAACATCGGTCGATATTCAAGAAATAGTGAAAGCCAGTGGAAGAATTATTAGAATATTAGATGGTATAGTATACGAAGAAAATTTTAAAACTCCACCCTATAGAGATTATATTTTAATTTTGAGAGATCTAAGAAATAAATATAAACGAGAAGGTAATATCGTGGGTAATAATTGCATGAAATTATTAGGTAATTCCTTGTATGGTAAATCAATTCAAAAAGATATATTCACAACTAGACATTTATGGAATGAAGCAACTTTACAGGCTAACTTTGATTCACATATTAAAACCTATGAGAAAAGTAATGATACTCAATATATTGTTGAAACAGAAATTGAAGAAAAAGAGATTACTACCGAAGATAGTAAATCTACACTACTAACACCTAGTCATTTGGGATCATTCGTTTTATCTCACAGTAAAAAAATAATGAACAATTTCATTCACGTTATAAACCCGAAATATGCTATACCGACACCGATAGTTTGTACATTTTGTACAGAGCTGGTTTGGTCTCCGATAAAGACTATTGCAAAGGTAAAAACGATTACGGTGACGGTGTAATTATATTTGGTCTATATTTAGCACCAAAAGTCAAATATAACATCGTTTTGACTTCTGATGGTGTTTTAAAAGAAAAGAAAACATTTAAAAGG
>NW_008708651.1:15008-19727 GCF_000327385.1 Lottia gigantea | reverse complement strand
ATGTTGGTATAACTGTCGAATACGTGAATCCGTCCTTATTAGTTAAGAAATCGAACGGATCGTTTCGTCTCGTTACTGCTTTTGCCGATGTTGGGCATTATAGTAAGCCCCAACCGTCGCTTATGCCGGATGTTGACTCCATTTGGCGCTTGATTGCCCAATGGAAATACATAATTTCCACAGATCTCACGAACGCGTTTTACCAAATACCCCTTTCGAAAGAGTCCATGAAGTACTGCGGTGTCGCTTCACCATTTCGTGGCGTTTTTTGTGTATGTACGGTCTGCGATGGGCATGCCAGGCTCAGAAACCGCGTTAGAGGAAATGATGTGTAGAGTATTGGGTCAACTAACCGAAGAAGGTCGCGTCGCGAAACTTGCCGACGATCTTTACTGCGGCCGCGACACAATTGAAGAGTTGCACGATAACTGGTCAAGGGTACTAGCAGCTTTGCACAAAAACGATCTTAATTTGTCAGCAAAAAAAACCACTGTTTGTCCAAACTGTTTGTTTCATTACTAGGATGGATCTGGGATTAAGGTAGTATTCGCGCGAGCACTCACAGAGTATCGACACTTGCGACATGTTCTCTTCCCGAAACCGTACGGGGTATACGCTCCTTTGTCGGTGCCTATAAGGTCCTGGCCCGCGTTATATCAGGGTGTGCTGCATTGATTGGACCCCTTGATGAACTGTCCGCTGGTAGACAATCGAATGAAAAACTTGTTTGGTCTGATCACCTCAAGTCGGTTTTTGAACGCGCTCAATCCGCATTGAACACTAGTAAAACAATTGTTCTACCGCGTCCGGATGACGTTTTGTGGATCATAACAGATGGTGCTGTTAAGGATTATGGTATAAGCGCTACCCTCTATGTGACAAGGAGTGGAAAGCAAAGGGTCGCCGGGTTTTTTAGCGCTAAACTAAGGGGTCGCCAACCGACATGGATCCCATGTGAAATTGAGGCATTATCGATCGCCGTAGCCACTAAACACTTTAGCCCATTCATTATCCAATCAAAACATCAGGCGTGTATTCTAATTGATAGCAAACCTTGCGTATGAAAAATTGTGTCGCGGCCAATTTTCCATAAGTCCACGCTTATCCACGTTTTTATCTATAATTAGTCGTTACCAGGCTTCAGTGCGGCATTTGGCTGGCTCCGCAAATGTGCCTTCTGATTTTGCTAGCAGGAATGCTCTACCCTGTGTTACTTCTTCTTGTCAAATTTGCTCATTTGTAAATTTAACGGAGGATTCGGTTGTTCGCCATCTTTTAGTGCCAGACATTCTTAAAGGACAGGGTAAACTTCCCTTCTGTAACCGTTCTTTGTGGCTTGATATTCAGGGGGAGTGTGGAGATCTCCGTCGTGTGCATGCTTATCTCATACAGGGCACTAGACCATCAAAATAACCAACATTAGAGATGTCAAACGATATTTAAATGTCACCACAATTGCTAAAGATGGACTTTTAGTTGTACCTCGCGTAGCACCACTTCAGGGTAGAAGAGATCGTATTGTTGTTCCCCGTACTGTATTGGACGGACTTGTGACTTCGTTACACATACAACTTGATCACCCTTCCTCGCATCAGTTAAAACAAGTAATGAGTCGCCAGTTTTTTGCTCTTGACATGGACAAAGCCATTTCGTCTGTCACTCAAAACTGTCATCAATGTGCATCACATAGTAGGATTCCTCGAAGCGCCAAGGAACAATCAACGAGTGACCCTCCTGATGCTATTGGAATCAACTATGCATGTGACGTGATCAAACGATCTGGTCAGCTTATCTTTTTGCTAAGAGAATGTGTGACTGCCTATACTGCTTCATTGACGACGAGAAAGCCGAGACTTTGCGTGATGCTCTGCTGTGGATGTGCATCGAGCTTAGGCCTGTAGATGGGCCCTATGCCGTTGTTAGAACTGACCCTGTCCCTGGATTCAAAGCGTTGGTGAATGATCAGCTTCTAAGGCAACAACGTGTTTCTATTGAAGTAGGTCGCGTTAAAAACCAAAACAAAAACCCTGTCGCAGAGAAGGCTGTGCAGGAATTAATTAACGAGATTCTTCGCCAGGAACCTATGGGTGGAAGGATTACGCCACTAATTTTGTCTTTAGCTACTGCCAGGCTTAACACTAGGATTCGCTCATCTGGATTGTCTGCTCGTGAAATGTGGACCCAACGTGATCAGTTTCAGGCCCATCCGATTCCTTTAAATGATTTGGATCTTATCCAGGGTAAGACGAATTTGCGCTTAAAGAATCATCAATTTAGTGAAAAATCAAAGGCACCTTATTCTAAGGTATTGCAAAAAATAGATGTGTGTGTTGGTGATTTAGTGTATTTAATTTCGGATGGTGGTAAATCTAATGGTAGAAATCGTTATTTGGTTACAAGTGTGAAAGGACAATGGTGTTATGTGCGAAAATTCATAGGCAATCAGCTTCGTAAAACATCTTATCGTGTTAAAATGTCTGATTGTTTTAGAGTTGGATCATGTGATAAACCCGACGATTCGATTGTGTCCGAATCCGACAATGACTTGTCTGACGACGAATTAGACAGCCCACCTTTATCCCAATGTGTCAGTCCACCTATACCACCAGATATACCCAGTGTGCTGTCGACTCCAGCTGATATCGTGGATCCACTTGCCGTTACCTTACCGGAACAAAATATGTCTTTAGAGGAACCAAGAAGATTCAATCGTGTCAAGAGGTTACCACAGAAATTTAATGACTTTGTTATGAATTGATTATTATGTACATTTATGTGTTAAATCTTTGTGTGTATTAGTATAGAGTCGATAGACAGAGGGTTACATAGTTTCAATTTCTTTTCCAAAAAAAGAAAAAAAAAGTCACGCCATAAGATGTATTTCACTAATCAAGTTCGCCTTTTTTAAGTCACGTGCAATGTAGCACAAAGCAAGTAAACCTAGCCATTCTGTCTTCCGACTACTGTCCTGTTAACACCTTGAAGTCTTGTCATGGTTTTCTACATAAAGTCTTACTATTAACCTTGAGTTGTTGTTGATCAACGTGGAACGAGTTATGTCCTAACTAACTGGCGTTAATCCCAGTTCGTACTGTTTATTGCGATCGAGTTCATACTCGTAGTCTAGAGACAATTTGATGTCTGATTTATTCGAGGTGATAACGAACAATTGCTCTTTATTGGACATTTTTAATGACGTTTATATAGTCTTTTTTAGTGATGATTTTTTCTCCAAGAGCCTTTTTAATATGCCATTGACTTCGTTGTATTGTCTGTCCGATCGATGACCTTCCTTCATGGCCGCTAATATTACTCGTAATCTATTAACAAGTTCCTCGTTGTTGTCGGATAAAAACGTTATACCTTGACCAGATGCCACCATAACATCGAATTCGTCTATTTCTTGCATGATTGGATAACCTTCTGCATAATCATCTATCCCCCCCCCTCCCCAATTGTTATGTATAAATCAACTTCTTTCAATCTTCTTGTTTCGGGTCCTGACTTTCTGATCGCAAGTAGAAATTTTGAGTATGCAACTAAATCCTTGTAATCGGCAATTTCACATCCTCGCCATTCATAAATCTATTAATCCTCTCGTTAATGTAAATATAAAGTCTTTTGTGTCGATTTTGAATTGTGGTGAATTTCCACTAAATCTTATTCTAAAACCATTAAACAACAAACCCTCATCATCAACGATTGGTGAAATGCTCTTTGGTAAATCTGGGTCAGGGTTTGAAAAAAGACGTTTTATATCATCTGATGTCTTAATACCACCATATTCAATCGGTGGATGTTTATGGGGTGAATGTTCTATAGGAGATTCGAGTCTCTTTTTAATATCTTCTTGACTTTTTAATAATGGTTGAAATAGATTCTGTAGATTTTCCGTTAATCCGAGTTGTGTAATCTGTTATTTTCAACTTGGGTCTTTATTTTATTCTTAGCTTTGATATATTCTCTATTTCTTTTTAAAATATTATTCCAATCCGTCATTTTTAAAAAAATAAAATTAACATATGTCGATCATAACTCTTTCTCCCGCAGGTTTTCTAGTATTAACAAATACATATCCATGATCATCCGGGTTTCTCCATTGAGCTTTACAAACCTTTGTAAACGTGTCTCTGTCCATTCCGTGATTTATCGAATGAATGATTTGAGATAAATCTTTGTCGTTTATTTCGAATAATAAAAAACAATTTGCGTTCTTTCTGATAAACATGGCGTCCATTCCGTAGAAAGATTGGGATTGGTATATGCAGTGACAGTTGTGATGTCTTCCTTTCGTGAAGAATTCTTGTTGAACGGTTTGACTTTTTTGTGCCGCGCAGTCGTCAAGGACAATCAAGTTCTTTCGGTGGTTGTCGATTTTAGACAAGTCTAAATCGTTGACGTTTGTAGTCAGAAACACTTTGACGTCGGTCGGTTTCAGAGAAGGATTCTTTTCTTTGATAAAACCGTCTAAAATGTCTTTTATTTCCGCGTTCTTTTGCAAGTCTTCGGTGCTTTCGTAGCAGTGAAAAATTTCTTGAACTTCTTCTTTCGAGACGTATTCCAAAGCTTTGAGAAACTGATAATAGGATTGTTCGGGAGTAGTCGTGTAAATATACAGAGACTCGAAATCTAAAAGGTTCGGTGTTGTCAACATGTTAAAAGTGAGGTAAGTCTTTCCACAACCCGAAGATCCGCAAATGCACATGAGCATGGGGTTGC
>NW_008708651.1:7379-14958 GCF_000327385.1 Lottia gigantea | reverse complement strand
AGGTTGATTGGGATAATTTCGTTGTTCAATCTGACTTGAACTTTGCGAATGATGGGGTCTTGAGTATGGTTCAATGCCACTCTGAAAATGTTGTTGTTGTTTGTCTGCGAGTCTGGTAAGTTTTTGAAACCGACCATTAGATATCTCGCTGGTTTGACGGTGTTGGTGATTGGCCACGTGGTGGATTCTCCCATTAAAGTCATGCTACCTACCGTGTTACGACGAAGAAAAGCAATTTCGATGTCTTTGGTTAAAGAGTTGAATATTCTCGTTTCCACTTCTACGGAAGGAGTGATTACCGGTATGTAAAGTTGGATATTCGTTATTTCCAATTTTGCGTCAGAGTTGTTTTCACCAAAGAATATCTTGTTGTCGTTGATTTCTCTTTGCAAATGAATTTTATACGGCAAACCTATGGAAACCTTTCTGTGTTCCAAGAGACCAAATAAAGGATACAACTTCCAATTTACGTAATTACCCCATCTGTTGTTCTCGACAACATTGTTGTATTGAAGCGCTCGTTTCTCAAATCCGTGATTTACTCCGCGAGACACTCTTTCCAGTGTGTTTCTAGCAACTACCCTTATCCTAGCAAGGTCTGCGTCATTTGCTACAGTTCTGACCGGGTCTTTTAAATCTTCTCCGTCACCGACATCGGGAATCCATCCCGAAACTGAATCGTAGTTTTTGGGATACAGAACCGTTTTCAACATTGTGTCAAACTCGCCGGGGTGTTTTATGGTCTCTATCGGATTTGAACCAGCTTCCAAAACCATTTCGCTTTATAAAGACGGAAAGAAGTTGTTTTCTAAAGTCATGTTGGTTTGTGGAATTCGATTCTGAGTGGCGTCTTTGATTTTGAAATCGCATCGGAAATGGGCATCGGAAAGCAGCAACCAATTGGACAACGAATTAATTTCAAAGGTAACTCTTCCTCCGTCGTTTATTTGGGTCTTTGTCCCTACCGATGGTGAGATGATTACGTAATCCTCTTTCTTTTTGTTGAACGAATATTGAATCGGATCATACAATTGAAAGATTGGATCCAATCTGTAATTTTTGCTTGCCATTTTTATCCAATGATTTTAAACCCTTTTCCTTGTTTTTCTAGGGCTTGTCGTTCTAGTCTCTTGTTTCTTAGTTCTCTTATTAGCTGCAGTTGTTTAAGTTCGTCAGATTTTTTCACTGCATCGCTTATATTTACTCCTGCTTTTGCCACAGAACCAAGAGCTTGCGCTTCTGATGAAATGAGGGATTTGTTGTTTGAGACAAAGTTGGCCACTTTGGAGATGAGAGATAATAGCTCCTTCGAATTTTTTTTTGTTCGTGTTTTAAAATTAAAAACATCTTTTTTTAATGCGGTTATTTTATACTGTATTATTATAGTGAATCTTGTGTGGTTTGGGTAATTTATATGGAGAATGCTGAGCCTGTTATAATACATTTTTAGCAGTTTGAGGAGTCTGTTATAATACAGTTTTAGCAGCTTGGGGAGTCTGTTATAATACATTTTAACAGTTGTGTCTTTTCGGATATGACGCATTGAAGAAGCTGCGCATGCGCAGAAGTGAAATGCGTCATATCCGAAAAGACATATACTACTCATCAAAATTTGGGAAAATATTTGAAAAAAAACAATACTACTAATTAGTAAAGTTTTAAATATTATGTAACTGGTCATGAAGTCAAAGGGTGCTAATTTCACACCTTTATAGTTTTGCTTGCAACTATTGTTGTATTAAGAGAGAAGAAGTTTACAGAGACTCCTATGTACAGCACTGGTCGAGCTAATATTTTGTAAAAAAAAAAACCATTTAAATCTTAGACCTAGAAATAAAAATTCATAATTACAATTATGACAAGAACAATTCTTCTTTTATCTATCCAGACAATTCATTGTAAAGTAAATTGTGGTGGTTTAAATGATAATGTGAAAAATTCACTGTTGAAGCTGGCCATGTAAAGATAAAACTAACATCCTTTTGTGGTAGAAAGGGTTACATTTAAACCATAAATGCTTTTTACGCGTAAAGCAAGTTGTATAAACCTTGCTTTAAAATGAAAAATTTGTCGTGAAAATAGTGCTATTTACACTGTATGATTCAACTTCAATTTATGTAAACAACTTGGGCCTGATTCGTGCAACTCTACATATTGTGTTACAAACCGTCAAGGAATATATCAATAAAAATTTTATATAGCTTGCTGTATACAACTTTCTTTATCATGTAAATTGGCCGTTAGATGATTTTCAAATTGCAAAATCAGATTTATCCCACTTACAATGTTGTGGCAAATGTAAATGATATGAAATGGATGGAGTTTTACGTCATACTTTTATGTTGCTATGAATTCACTTTGTCATCGCAATCTTCGTGTGAACGTGCTTACATTGAGCACATCCACTTTCCACTGCTATTTGATGATAAGTCTAGACATACCTTAACACAGTACAACTTACACCACGAAGAATGATACAATTAACCCCAACCCACCTGTTGAAGTCCCCCGACCCTCATTCACGAATAGTCTTCAGAAGTACTATAAAATGTACGAAAATCCTTCAAAAATATCTCAAATGACTTGAGTAGTATGTGTACATTACCTTATGCCATTTTACCATTTACCGGTTTACCAAAAAATTTTTTACCAAATTGACCATCCAGTGTATGTACACTACACCCCCTTTACCATATGCCGACTTATCATCTCATATACTAAAAACCTAAACACCCTTCATTTCATAAATTCTTTCACTAAAAAAGACCAAAACACCCTATAAATTATTACACCCTAAACTCCCCACATCTGACGAGTTGAAAGAATTACAACTAATAAGAGATCTGCGAAACAGGAGATTAGAAGAAAGGAAAGGAAAGGGTTTTAAAGTTATAGTATAAAAATGATTGTCGCTCACGCTCCAAAAACTTATTTCGGTTCTGACATTCAAAAATCATTAGGTTCTCTTCCTGGATTTCCATGGGCGAAATATCCCGGAGAAAAACATCTTCCCGGTCACAATTACACCGGTCCAGGTACTAGGTTAGATCTGCGATTAGACGAAAACGATAAACCCAAACCAGGGGAAGAACCAGTCAATAGAGTTGACGCCGCTGCGCTTAAACACGACTTACTATACAGAAACAAAGACATAAAATTCAGACATGAAGCAGACAGACTAATAATAATCGAACTTGAAAATATTCCAAATCCAACTTTCAAAGAGAGAATGCAAAGAGCATTAATCATAAAACTGTTAAAAGCAAAGATGAAATTGGGCATGGAATTAGCGGATGAAATTCATAAAGAATTTAGAAAAACTAAAAACTTTTTAAAAGTCAAAGTGTTTGAAAAAGATGAAATATGGTCAGCCGATTTTATTCATATGCCAGTCGAAAGAGGATTTAAATATTGCTTAACAGTTATAGATTTGTATACGAGATATGCTTGGGTTATTCCTTTGAAAAACAAAACGGGATTATCAGTCAAACAAACACGCATTTGAAACGATTATGAAACAATCTAACCGACATCCAGAAAAACTGTGGGTAGATAAAGGAAGTGAATTTTATAACAAAAATATGAAATCTCTGGGATTTGAAATTTACAGTACGCATAATGAAGATAAAGCTGTAGTTATTGAGAGATATAATAGAACTCTAAAAAAATTATTTAAAAAGTTCACGGAATTGAAATCTCAAAAATGGCTTAAAATATTACCAGAGGTTGTAGATGAATACAATAACAAAATTCATTCATCTATAGGTGTCACACCAACACAAGCCTCGAGTAATCCAAATATTATAAAGTCAATTAACGCGCAACATAACTACGAAAATGAAATAAAGAATTCAAATATCAAACCCAAATTTAAAGTCGGAGATCGAGTTCGTATTTTCAAATATAAAAGCAAATTCGAAAAAGGTTACGTTGGATACTGGATAATGTAAACACCACATCACCTCCGACACATGAATTAATCGATCAAGACAAAGAACAAATCATAGGTAGGTTTTATCAAAACGAACTTCAAAAAAACCGACTTTTAAAAATGAATATCTTTCTCGATAAATATGGAAACGATACAACCACAAACTTTCAACTTATGAGATGGGCGAATGAGTTAAATATATCACCGTTTTATTATTGTATGAGAGATGAAATAAATGATCTCAAATATAAGAAAGGTAAATTAACAAATATACATACTTCCGATCAAAAAGGAGTTCATCATTCTGCTTTGTACAAAGACTCTTCAAATGACTTATATTTCTTCGATTCTTATGGATTAGAACCCACTGAAGAGATAATCCAGTTGACTAATAAACCAACCAAATGTTCAACATTTCAAATTCAATTACCGGGGCAAAAGTTTTGTGGTCAGCTTTCACTTTGGATTTTATATCAGTTGAGTTTAGGAAAACACTTCGAAGAAATTGTAATAAATTTAACTCAATAAAAATGGCGAACAAGTTTGGATTAGGTTCTTTATCTTTAGAAACTAAAAAACCTAACACTACAGCGTGGATAAAAAAAAGCGAAACCTTACTTTGTGGATCAAATCGGGGACACTCTTCAAGGTGATTTAGATATGAACAATTTCAAAGTAACTAATTTAAATTTTCCGGAAAACGATAATGACGCTGTTCACAAGAAATATTTACGGGAACAATTCAATTGAAGTAAATAAAAACCATTTAGAAGATAAAATAAGTAATGTGAAAAAATTCTTCAAACGTCAACTAAATAATAAAAATTTTATTAATGATACTAAACTACAACAAGAGATAAAAGGTTTAATAAGTTTTATTCAAAAAGAATTGGTCAACGTAGCGAATAAAACTGAGTTACAAAATTTAATTTCATTAATATCTAAATTAGAGGATAAGATTGCAAAACAAAAATTAGACATTCAACAATCAATAGATAACATTCCGGATGAAAATGAAGATACGTTTCAACAGGAATTAAATGCTCTGGAAACTAAAATTAATAGTGAATTACAAAAAGAACTATAAATATTAAACAACAAATACAAAACATAGATGATAGCGAAATCAAAACCTATATTCAACAACAAATACATAATATAGATGATAGCGAAATCAAAACCTATATTCAACAACAAATACAAAATATTGATGATAGTGTTATTGCACAAAAGATAACCACTATTAATAACCTAGTTTTGAAACAGGACTAAAATAGAGTCGCATTAGAAAAAAAGTTTCTTAAGAAAGAATCATATTATTTCAATCTTCCATTTGGAGGTTTGACTCGTATTGATCCTTCTATTACTGATATATTGATGGATCAAAAGACTATGAATATAAAAAATATGGATTTACAGTAAATATGAGAGTTTATTCTCTTCCAAAAGATATTACTTATCCCGAAGATATTTTTGATGTAGAAAATGATTTTCTTCCAATAAATTTAATTTTCCCATCCAGGTAAAAGTTGATTCATTATTCTTCAAACAACTCGTATTTTCATCTATTAAATCATTTAACGCTCAAAAAGTTCTTCAGTTTATCAATGGTAGAGACAATGTAGAAATTAAACAATATGAAAGTAACAGCGAAAACAACAAGGTTAATCACTTATATGAAATTAAAACGAGTGGAAAATATATAGATAGGTTTAGAATGTTAATCATACCAGATAATAAAGAATATGGACTTTCATTGAAAGGTTTTGATATGATATTGAGTAAGCAGTTATCAGTTTTTACGAACGACAGACTTTGAATACGTAAAACTATATTTTGTTGATAATGATATATTTAGCTCAATCGATATTCATAAAAGTCAACAAGATAAAGAATTTATGATATTTTCATCAATTATTGAACGTAATGATGGAACAGAAGTTGGAAGTATATATACCTGTACATGTTCGATAAGAATCTATATCGAAAAACCAAATTTTCAGTTGATCTGAATAAGATTAATAATTCGAAAGAACAAATATCGTTTGTTACTGTAAAAGTTTTTATTAAACCTGAAATAATTATAACAGATAATGAAAAAAATATACCAGTTAAATTGAGTGATGTAGTTAATGTTAAACACCATTCATCTTTTGCTTTATCAGAAATTCATTTAATTACCTAAAAAATGGAACTCGAAACTAGACAACAATATATGATAGACAAACAAAACGAAATATAGACACAGCTTTATGCAACGTTTCGACGTGTTTCCCCCGTCGTCCTCAGGCACATAATGAGAAGAAGTGATGGGCAAACTATATATACATTAATGCTTATTATTAAGAACACACAAGAGATAAATGGTTTATTGATACATTACATTAAATTTTAACAGGTACAATAAGAGGTACATAATTCTTAAAATAACATACAGGCTGATTAAGTAAAATAATTGAAGTAAAGTAAATGAATTTAAAAAGATTAATTGAAGATTAGATAAACAACTATTGCTGGTATTGGAGTCTTTTATTAATAGAGATTACATTGTTCATATAACTAACTATGCTTAAAGTTGGAAATTGTTTTTGAATATGAATAATTACAAGTTGATAAGTTTATCATATGCATGCGATAAACGAACACCTTCATCTCTGTTAAGGTCAGGCTGATATCTTCTGATGTGGATAGCTTCATGAAGTCTCCTGGTTTTATCTATGTGCTTATTGATTGTCAGTATGTTGGTGTTGTCAAAGTTGACTTTATGTCCTGTTTTCCTTCCCATAGCAAGATGTTCAGCCACAGCAGATCTTCCTTCATTGCCGGGCTTGTCTTGATGGTCTTTGAGTCGAACATCAAGGGGTCTCTTTGTTTCCCCTATATACGAGCTTCCACAGGAGCACTCAACTTGGTAGACACATCCCTTAGGTTTTTGGTTGTTGGAGGGATTCAATTTACCACTGGCTCTGAGCAAATCTTTAAGCGTTGAGTTGCCAGAGAACACTGTTTCAATGCCGACTGACTTTTTCAGGATCTTCTTGATTTGGTATGATGCCTTTCCGATGAATGGGGATAGCTAAGCGGGTTGATGGTCTGTTGGGATTAGGCTGTTGGTTGGTTGGTTTTGCCATTAATACGGATCGAAAAGCTTGATGTACAAAGGCTGGAGGGTAGTTGTTGTGCAAGCAGAATACTTTCTTGATGTGTTGTAATTCTTGTTGAAAGTATTCTGGGTCACAAATCCTTTTTGCTCTTCTGACCAGCGCTGTGATGGCTGCCCTTTTGACATGTTGAGGGGTGTTGGAATGGTAGTTCACATACTGATCTGTATGTGTAGTTTTCCTATACACGCATGTCTTAACTGACCGCCTAACCGCTTCATTCTCACATCCAGAAAGGGTATAGAGTCATCTTCTTCTGCTTCCATGGTGAAATTGATCCTCTTATGCTGAGCATTAAGATGCTGAAGTAGAGCTGATGGGTCATCTTCAGCTCTAAGCATGACAAAGGTGTCATCAACTTTCCGGAACCAGCAGATTGGTGAGATCGGAGAGGTTTCCATGGTCTTTTCCTCAAAGGCTGTCATATAGATTTCAGTAATCAATGGTGACAAGGGGCTTCCCATAGGTAGACCGTGGATTTGTTCAT
>NW_008708651.1:749-1575 GCF_000327385.1 Lottia gigantea | reverse complement strand
TTATCTACTTGAACTTTATGATTTATAGGATCTTAAGTTCATTGCCACTCTGAAGACATTATTGTTATTCGTTTGAGAATCTGCTAAGTTCTTGAAACCAACCATTAAATATGGTTTCTAACAGATTCTTTTAAAACACTTCTATCGCCAACATCGGGTATCCAACCTGAAACTGAATCGAAATCTTTAGGATATAAAACTGTTTTCAACATTGTGTCGAATTCCCCAGGGTATTTAATTGTTTCTATCGGATTTGAAGCAGCTTCCAAAACCATCTCGCTAAATGAAGATGGAAAGATATTGTTTTCTAACGTTGTATTAGTTTGTGGAACTTGATTCTGAGTTCTTTCTTTAATTTTGAAATCACATCTGAAATAAGCATCGGAAAGAAGCAACCAATTCGATAATGAATTTATTTCGAAGGTAATTCTACCACCATCATTCAATTGGGATTTAGAACCAACAGTCGGTGAGGTGATAATATAATCCTCTTTTTTCTTGTTAAGTGAACAACGAATCGGATCGCATAATCTAAAGATTGGATCTAGTATTTTATTTGCCATTTTTAAGGTTTAAAATTTGAGTAGAAAATTGTTTTCCAAAACAAGAGTTATCTCCCTTAAAAATAACATTATTTAAAACGAGGCTATTAAATAATGTTATGTTATTTTTATATAAGGGTATTTTTAATATGCTTTTTTGATGGAATGTAGGAAATTGATTGAAGGTGTTTTTTGGTGTAGGAAATGTGGGGAGTTTAGGGTGTAATAATTTATAGGGTGTTTAGGTCTTTTTTAGTGAAATAATTCATGAAATGAAGGGTGTT
>NW_008708651.1:0-699 GCF_000327385.1 Lottia gigantea | reverse complement strand
GGCGGAATGAATGAATAAGCGGGTTGATGGTCTGTTGGGATTAGGCTGTTGGTTGGTTGGTTTTGCCATTAATACGGATCGAAAAGCTTGATGTACAAAGGCTGGAGGGTAGTTGTTGTGCAAGCAGAATACTTTCTAAATTGAAAGAACTGCAGATCACAGGGAAGATGTACTCATATGATGTTGTCGACTTATTCACCAATGTCCCATGTAAAGATGTGTTGAGTATCATAAGAGATAAGATATCTAAATTAGAGACCCCACTAGATACTAGCTTGATGTACAAAGGCTGGAGGGTAGTTGTTGTGCAAGCAGAATACTTTCTAAATTGAAAGAACTGCAGATTACAGGGAAGATGTACTCATATGATGTTGTCGACTTATTCACCAATGTCCCATGTAAAGATGTGTTGAGTATCATAAGAGATAAGATATCTAAATTAGAGACCCCACTAGATACTACACTTACTACAGACAGCATCGTCGATCTCATTCAGATGTGTATGTCCTCTACCTACTTCACATGGGGAGATGAGATCTATGAACAAATCCACGGTCTACCTATGGGAAGCCCCTTGTCACCATTGATTACTGAAATCTATATGACAGCCTTTGAGGAAAAGACCATGGAAACCTCTCCGATCTCACCAATCTGCTGGTTCCGGAAAGTTGATGACACCTTTGTCATGCTTAGAGCTGA
>NW_008708650.1:5457-9070 GCF_000327385.1 Lottia gigantea | reverse complement strand
AAAATATAACAGATAATGGATGGGAAAACAACAAGGTTAAATCTATATTTGTGTATTCTGATATAACAGCTGTTGTTAAACTTTTTGGGTTTATAACAAAAAGTGAAGTTTTAGTGAGAAGTCATCTTCACAATGTCAAGCTATTACGAACTTCTTAATTATACCTTGACTGCAAAAGCCACAGAATGCAGCGATTTGATTGGATTGTACGCCATTGTGGCTTTGTGCTCACAGACTTTCTGTCAAGGCCTCTGATTGGTTGAATTCGCTAGCATACAATCCAATCAAATTGCTTTATTAAAACAAACTTTAATGCTGAAGAAAGGTGAGTATTGCAAGCTATGTATAAGTACGAAGTTCATAATAGCCTGACATGGTGAAACTGGTAAGATGTTAGATTTCGGGTAAGGGAGACGAATTTAAATATTTATGGTTGAGAGTATCAGATACCAAACAACTACCCATGGTTATTATACAACAAACCAAAATGTATCATCAATATTTATTGGTGTTATTCTTGCTTTCATTGATGTAAAATCAATCTCGTGCACTTTATCTTAATGTTGAGATGTAAGGGAACAACCTTATTTTTTAATCGGGTTCGTGATATTTCATTTTAAGCTCGACAAATCAATAAAAATTGCTTAAGTTTTCAATTTGAATTACAGGCTAGGTCTTGTTCTAAATATCGAAGATTATCCGTATGCTTTTTGGCATCGTATCACCAATACGGGTTTATGGCAAATGGGGTGTGGTTTGGACACGAAATAAATTCCTGGTGAAAATGAAAATTGAGACCTCGATTTTTCATTCTGTAGACACAAAAGTCGCTTTAAACTGGAATATTGAACATCAATCGTGAAGTTCGACTCAGACAGAAAGTTTTAAAGATTAAATACTTCAAACTCTACAGTATTATATATATGAGATTTATGCCTGCGAGTTATTGTCGAAGACATAAAATAGTGTCGAAATTTATTACTTAAGTTTTCAAAATGTCGACTAACTCAGATCTTAATGTCCTAGGGAACAATCGAAACGTCTGTGGGAATTACGAGGACAATTCGCCAAACTATAATTGAAATGGTTGATAATATAATCCAGCCTTTTAAATCTGAAATTTATGTCCGCAGGAATTGAGCTTATCATGGTAACGGGAAATATAATGTTTGACCTTTTACGGTTGAAAGCAAGCCCAACGCTAGATTTTTATAAATAACTAGAATAAAACAGATTTGTTAGTCCAAAGAATTAGTAAAACCTCTAAGAATGCAGTTTCACTATTGCATTCACTAATGAAAATAATGAGTAATGTTTGATGCTCAGGTAGCACAATATTTACGCTGGATGTCTCATGCCAAGGAACAACACGGTATGTTCTTAAACGCCAAACTTTAATATTTTTAAATGAAAATCCCAAAAGACGAGTTATACCTGATAACTACTTCCGATAACTATCCAGGATCAATCTTCACAATGTCAAGCTGTTACAAACTTGTTGTATCACGCAATGTATCAATTTGATTGGATTGTGCGCCAGCGAATACAGCAAATCAGAGTCCTGGCTGTATTCACTACCGTACAATCCAATCAAATCGCTTCATTTACAAACCTCCATGAAACGCTATTCTGTATTGCAGTCATCTTGACATTGTGAAAATGTCCAGGATCATGTCAAAGCTCTAGAAAACCTGTGCAGCCCAGCCCAACCCAACCCAGCCAAGGTAGTAATTCGGTGTAAAAACCGATAAACGCAGTGTCATTCACAATGTTTTCGCAATTACATGCACAATAAAACATAACGTGGGTAGACGTTCTGAGTATGAGTTTGTTTCTACAGAGAATTTAGTTCCAGGTGCGGCTAGGTTGATGAATGAAACCTCATCATTTCTCTTCGCTTGTCGATAGTGGAGCGACTGTTTCAAAGCCTGGCAAGCTCATTACCCAAATTCCATACATGTTACAGTACTTCTTGAAAGCCCGAAGGCAAAATTTCTTGGCTTCATTTGCGATACCCTTGAAGTGTTTAAAAACAAACACGCGTGCACATCAATAAAAGCGTATATCCTATGTCTGCCAATATGGTATTAAATTACCACTCACTTAAGATTATTTTGTTGAATGTCCACAGGTTCTTTAAATTATGCATCATCTTTTCAGATCATGCAAGATTTTAAACAAGGGCAATTTTGTCAGGCGGTGATGAAGGTGCTTTTTTAGATTGAAACTTCTATTTATTTTTAATATATATAAATGTAATGTTAAGAATCTCTAGTTGTACAATTTGTCAGGATTAGGGTACAAATACATTTTTTAACATGGCTTGCAAATAGTACAGTGGTCCTGACTTTTGAAGTATCGCTTACAGTTGGATTCGGGTCAGAAAACCCCCAAAATGTTATCTCGATATAAAAGCGTTATCAATTGTTGAACTGGTGGTCCAATATAGCACCAAGCCCAGTATTACATATGAAAATACATTTTTATTATGAGTTATTTTATCTCGAATATAATCAGCTTATATGGCTCAAATCAGTTTAACTACAAAAAATTGTTTTACATATATTAGGGCATATTACAATTGAGTTAAGCTTATATCTTCACGTCCAGTTACATTGATAATATTGAAGAAAGGATACTTAACACCTTTTTAAATTCAGTGAATAGATATTGTTTACAGTAGTAATTAGACGAGAAGTTATTGGAAACAAGGGATAAGGTATAAACTTAACGGAGCATTTTTGGCGGTTAGAGGAGGGGGTTGTCATGCAATGGCAATGCCATCATTCTACATTATTGGAATAATGCCTTGTAAAGGCATAGTTGAATTCTATTTTATTCGAATAAATATTGGTGTAAACTAGCCTTTAAAGTAAAATTCTATGTAGCAGTACTATTTATCATATAAATAGACTTAGGAGTTGTTAATTTGCCATATGTTACAAAACCCAACTATTTACAGAGAGCACTATTCTTACAAGTTGAATGTAAATATATTGATCTATCCAGAAGTTAGTATATTATTTTAATATACTAATTAAATCAACTTCTATTTGGGGTCAGATTTTTATTTATTTATTGTTCTGGCTTGTTTAAACAATAAAACTGGATATTTAATACCATGGAATTGTAGAACGATTTTACCACTGGATTACAAATGCATGCAGTTCTTTTTAAGGGAACAAATTTGACATTTTCGGGGGTTGATTTTGGTCTTGAATATATGTAAATAGTCTTCAAAATTACTAGAAATGTACAACAAACCCACAATTCCTTAAAAAATATTCCAAACTTGGAATTTTACTCTCTATTTCTATATATATATGTCTTTTCTATATAGAGAACATGACGAGTCGTCTTTTTAACTTTTAGAAGCGGATAATTCTGGACACACATGAATTTGAAGGATCAAATTTCATTGCCGAGTTTTGACCATTATAAAAGATTCGCTAAGCTAATAAATTCCTGTTTTTGTGACTGAGGTACGATCGATCAAAAGAAATGGCACATCTGTCCCTTTAACGTCTAACCGAATTCAGAAGCCCCTGGGGATCACATTCTAATTTTAATCTGCTTAAATGTAAAATACACTTTCAACTTTGTAGACGGCTAA
>NW_008708650.1:0-1730 GCF_000327385.1 Lottia gigantea | reverse complement strand
TTTTGAATATGCAGCAAGTTCATATTATGTAAATAATGAAACCAAAAGAAAAACATATCACGAAGTAAATAAACTCATGATAACATACTTCAATCATTAGTAATGTTATACATGTTTGCATTGATTTCGAATATGCATGAGACAAGGTAGTAAAGTTTTGCATACTGTTAAAATAATTTAAGAATTGTCTCAAGGCTGATATTAAAATCACTGTCATTAATAATACAATCATATAGATGCTAGGTTGAAATAATATAATACTGTTATTGATTTCATCATTTTGGTGCTAGGTTAAATTAAAATATACTACTGTCTTTCATACAATCATATAGATGCTAGGTTGAAATAATATAATACTGTTATTGATTTCATCATTTTGGTGCTAGGTTAAATTAAAATATACTACTGTCTTTCATACAATCATATAGATGCTAGGTTGAAATAAGATATTACTGTTATTGATTTCATCATTTTTATGCTAGGTTAAATTAAAATATACTACTGTCTTTCATACAATCATATAGATGCTAGGTTAAATTAAAATATTATTCTGTCCTTCATACAATCATATAGATGCTAGGTTGAAATAAGATATTACTGTTATTGATTTCATAAATTTGATGCTAGGTTAAATTAAAATATACTGTCCTTCATACAATCATATAGATGCTAGGTTGAAATAAGATATTACTGTTATTGATTTCATAAATTTGGTGCTAGGTTAAATTAAAATATACTACTGTCTTTCATACAATCATATAGATGCTAGGTTGAAATAATATAATACTGTTATTGATTTCATCATTTTGGTGCTAGGTTAAATTAAAATATACTACTGTCTTTCATACAATCATATTGATGCTAGGTTGAAATAAGATATTACTGTTAGTGAATTCATCATTTTTATGCTAGGTTAAATTAAAATATACTACTGTCTTTCATACAATCATATAGATGCTAGGTTGAAATAAGATATTACTGTTATTGATTTCATCATTTTGATGCTAGGTTAAATTAAAATAATACCATCAATTTAATGTTGGGTTAATTGAAAATATTACAGATACCATTTTGATGCTCAGTTATAAAATACTGTTATTTGTACCATATTAAGTTCAATTAACACTGTTATTAATCTTATCATTTTGATGCTAGGTTGAATTCAAATATCACTGTTATTAATACTATCATTTTGATGCTAGGTTAAATTCAAATATCACTGTTATTAAAACTATCATTTTGATGCTAGGTTAAATTCAAATATCACTGTTGTTCATACAATGATATCGATGTCACATTTAGATAAAATATAACTGTTCTTCATTTTTTTTTATGTCGTACCATATTAAATTCATATTATAGTCGGTCTGATGAGCAATAAACCCAGAAGGTCTGCCACAGGATATGCATATTTTACAGTTTGAAACAGCTGGAAATGTATAAAAAGTGCAGAATAATCTTCAGTGTACACATGTTGTAAACCACCATTTTATTTATAATATTTTGCAGCAATATCTTCAAAATATCATCGATATATAATGTAATCTTTCAAACATTATTCCTACAAGTCTCATATCTACACACCTGATTTGAGCTTGAAAAGATGATTAACATGACTTGAAAAATGATTTAAAACTTAAGCAATTTTTAGTACAAAAAATACTTTCATTAAAACTTGTAATCCCTTTAGAGAAGGAGTACNATTTTACTATACAATTGTTATAAAGGTC
>NW_008708649.1:0-4532 GCF_000327385.1 Lottia gigantea | reverse complement strand
CGCAAAACGAAAATAAATCATTTTGGTGTCGCAGACCGAAAATAGAACCCACAACCACCATTTATTTGCAATAAAGTAGAAGAGAGTTTCAATAATTATTTAGTTGAATGGATATATCGTGTTAAAGAGATTCTATTCTTTAGTCATGGCACCTGGACTCTTTTTTTTTTTAGTTTTCACGTGTTTATCCAAGTTCCTGAGGTCTAATTAGTAGGAAAAGTCCAAAACTTGAGCATAAATACGTTTTTATTTTTAGCAAATTTAGCTATTTGTTAATTTGGGTCTATATGGCCAATAGAGAGGAAATGGTCCCATTTTATACACATGAAATGGGGGGCGTATATTTCCGTCACCTCATTCCGTCGGCCCGTCCGTCCGTCCACAATTGCTCGTAAACACTCTACAAGGCACAATTCTTGAGTGATTTCGATGAAACTTGGTATGGTTGTTTGTAATCACCCAAGGATGAACCCTATTGAAAATCAGACGAATCGAAAAATATTTACTATGAGTTATTGCCCTTGTTTTTGAAACGCTCGTAAACACTCTCGAAGGTGTAATTCATGACGGATTTTGATGAAACTTGGTATAAGTGTTCGCAATCACCTAAGAATAAACCCTATCGAAAATCAGAAAAATTGAAAAACATTTGGTATGAGTTATTGCCCTTGTTCTTGAAAACGCGTTCAATTTTAGCTCGTAAACACTCTAGAAGGCATAATTCTTGACGGATTTTCACGAAATGTGGCTTGAGTGTTGGTTATCACCCAAGGATGAACCCTATTGAAAATCAGAAGAATCTAAAAATACTGAGTATGAGTTATTGCCCTTATTCTTGAAAACGCATTCAATTGTTAGCTTGTAAACTTTCTAGAATGTACAATTATTGACGGATTTTAACGAAATTTGGCTTGAGTGTTTGTTAACACCTAAGATAAAGCGTATTGAAAATCAGAAAAATATAAAAATATTTAGTATGAGTTATTGCCCTTGATCTTGAAAAATCGTTCAATTTGTAGCTCATAAAAACTCTAGAAGGCATGATTCTTGCCGAATTTTGACAAAACTTGATTTTATTATTCATTATTGCCCTATGCATCCCTGATGGCCCTCCAATTGATGCCCTTATATGCCAGAGTGATACCCAATACATCAGAGTGGTGTCCCCTATTCATCATAGTGTTTATCTCTATACAACAGAGGGATGTCTCATATAAATCAATGTGATGTCCATATGCATCAGAGTGATGTCCCCTATACATGATGCCCTTTATCGAAAGAGTGATGCCCCCTAAATGTAAAAGTGGTGCCTATTTGATATTAGAGTGATACCCTTTTTGAGTGATGCCCCCTACAGTTGTGCCTACTTGATACTAGAGTTATACCTTTTTTGAGTGATGCCCCGTAGATATCAGGGTGATGCGTATTTGACATCAGAGGGATACCCTTTAGGAGCAAAACCCCTAAATATCAAAGTGAAGCCCTTATATGCTTAAGTACTGTCCCCTATAAATCAGAGTGATGCCCTTAAATACCGAAATGATGCTCCTTAGAGTGATGCTCCTATACATCAGAGTGACTCCCTTAGATATCAGAGTGATGCCCCGTATACATCAGAGTGATACATTCGAGTGATGCCCCATGTACATCAGTTATACTCCCTAAATACTAGTGTGATGCCTGTAAATACCAGAGTGATGCCCATATACATCATAGTAATGCCCCCTAAATATCAGGATGATGCCTGATTTACATCAGAGTGATACCATTACTTAGCGAGTGTTATGTCCCCTAAATAGCAGAGTTATGCCCTTTCATGCTAGAGTGACATTCACTCTATACATCAGAGCTGCCCTAAAATATCAGAATGATGCCCTCTAAATATTAAGTTGATACATCTTATGTGCCAGAGTGATGTCGCTGTATCACAGTGATACAATTTTTAAGCAAGAGTGATGTGCCCTAAATATCAAAGTGATGCCATTATATGCCAGAGTAATGCTCTTTGTAGTAAGAGTGATACCTCGCTAGAATACTGTCCCCTATACATCGGTGATGCCCCTAAATACTGAAGTGATGCCCATATACATATGATTCCCCCTAAATGCTAGAGTGATGCACCCTTAATATCAGAGTGATGCCCAAATACATCACAGAGTGATGCCCCTAAATATCACAGTGAGAGCAAGACTGAGGCCCCTTATACCCTTGAGTGATGCTCCCTAAATGCTAGAGTGATGTCCCCAATACATCACATTGGTGCTCTGAAAATGCCAAAATTAAAATTTTTGACGTTCAATCAAATCAAATATATATTTATGAAAATTTCTAGAAATATACGGCCTCTGTTATTTTAAGGAACTTATGTCATTGGCAAATGTTGTTCAAGTCTTATGTCACTGACAAGGAACACATGAGAGTAATGCCCCATAAACATCAGAGTGATGCAATCAGCGTGATGCCCCATAAATATCAGAGTGAAACAATCAAAGTGATGCACCTAAATATCAGAGTGATGCCTCCTAAATGTCTGAGTGATGCCACTAAATATCAGAGTGATGCCCCCTAAATATCAGAGTGATGTCCCCTAAAATATCAGAGTGATGCCATCTAAATACCAGTGTGATGCATTCAGAGTGATGCCCCTAGATATCAGAGTGATGCCCCTAAATATCAGTGATGCCATCAGAGTGATGCCCCTAAAATGTCAGAGTGATGCCCTCTAAATATTAGTGTGATGCCATCAAAGTGATGAACCTAAATATCAGGGTGATGCCATCAGAGTGATGCCCCCTAAATTATCAGGGTGATGCCCTCTATATGTCATTGTGATGCAATCAGAGTGAACCCCTTAAATATCAGAGATGCAATCAAATGCTAAAGTGATGCTCATGTACATCAGAGTGATGCCTCCTGAACACCAGAGTGATGCCCCCAAATGCTAGAGGGATGCCCCTGTACATCACAGTGATGCCTTCTGAACATCAGAGCGATGCCCCTTAAATACTAGAGAGATGTCCTTAATATATATATATATGGAAGTAAGGAATATGTATTGATAAACTAAGTACCTACGCAAAACGAAACCTGAAATCTATGGCGGGGAATGTGTGTCAATATTACATGCTATGTAGGTAATGCTAAATGCTATGTAGCTAATACATATTACAAGTTTAATGTCGCAAATGTAAGAAGTTAATGCAAAATGTTGAATGCCTTCAGATCTGTGAATATTACAAAAATTCGAATATAATGGTATTTTGATGCCTAACTGTGTTACTGACCAGTGAATGACGAAGCTTATACATGGTCAATTTTTTATCAATGGCCATTTTTTTCCGATGGTCTGCTAAGGAATTTTTGGTGCCAGTGAGGTCAAGATGTATTTATAAAGCACATCTTTCACCTGAGTACCCAGGTGCGCTTTACAATAAAGTAGAAGAGAGTTTCAATAATTATTTAGTTTAATAATTCGTGTTAAAGAGATTCTATTCTTTAGTCATGGCACTTGGACTCCGTTTTTTTAGCTTTCAAGTGCTTTTCCAAGTGCCTGGGGTCTAATTAGTAGGAAAAGGAAAATCGCCAGATAGCCAATGTGGATATTTTCTGCAAATTTCAGATTTCTATCTTTGTAACTAACTTTGTAAGATTATCAAATAGTGATTGGATATCATTTATCACTTGTAGGCACGTGTCTTAGTATTATGCATGTAGCCAGCCTTCTTTAATATATAAACCAATGAAACCAATTGGCTGTGGACATGTTAATCTTTAGTTTGCAACCAATGGCATTTGAGGGGGGGGGGGGGAGATTAATTTATTGCATTGAAGCAAGGGATTACCTTGTCATAATAACAACAATAGGAATCATAAGTTTATTTTAACAATTTCTTCAACATTGCTTCAAATCAAATTCTTTATATCTGTCCATCAGGGCATCATCCTGCTTATAGCCCACCTCCCCCTCTCATTTATCACGTGTCTTAGTGTTAAGAGTGAAGAAGTTCCTAAAAACTTATATATAAAGCACTGGCCATGGTCACAAATAAAGAGATAAATGTTCAATACAATATGAAGTGAAGTTAGCATAGTTAGTATTAAGTTAAAAAAACAACCACGAGTAATCTACAATAAACAAAAGTCTATAATATGAAAGTTTTCTTGTTACCAGTTCTAAACGAAGAGAGTATGAATAGGTTCTGAAAAGATAAACATCTATATATAAGGATTAGAATATATTTTATTTAATGAGCTAGAAAATAGAGAGGGGGGTCAAGTATTATTGGATTCAATGGGATCGAGTCTACCACGGACCAGAAAATTACTAAGGTTTTTATTGCGCTTATAGGCAATTACAAGTCGTTTGGTATATACATTCGGAAATCTGTTCTGTAATTCACTGTAGTATTATGCATGTGTGGCAGGGTGCATTTTTAAAAGAAACTTGGTTGTTTTATTTTATTGTTGTCTTATCTTAATGCACCGCTACTGTTTTTAATAAGCACATAATTACTTTACACTGACCTAATACT
>NW_008708648.1:0-5369 GCF_000327385.1 Lottia gigantea | reverse complement strand
CCTAGACATAAACATCACCAGAACGACAACTAGCCTCAGCATGACCGTCTACCGCAAATCAACCCATACTGACCAATACCTCCACTCCACATCATTCCACCCCCACCAAACAAAAAATAGAACTATTGCAGCCTTAACAAAAAGAGCCAGTGAAATTTGCGATCCACAAAACCTACCCAATGAAATTGAACACATCAAAAAAGTAAATATTCTTGCTATGAATATTCCCCACAAGCACACCAGAGAGATAAGGGAAGCTATTGAAATCTTTAAATTAAATAAATTAAACTAAATATTATTATAAAACATAATTTTCAATTAAAAACTTGAATTTCCAACCGGGTGAAAATCAATTTTCACCCAGGTGATAATTCTAGAATTTTGAATTAAAAACTTAAATTTCCACCAGGTGATAATTCAATAATATTTAATAAAAAAAACTTGAATTTCCACCCGGGTGAAAATTCCATAATATTAAATTAATTTTTTTCAAATTTTTATTTAATTTTTTTTTTTTTTGTTGAAAAAAGGTTAATGATTTTTTATCACGTGGTCAGCATGTAGTCACGTGTATTATACATAGCGGTATGGTTAAAATTGACTAGACACTAGACATTTAATCTCTAATCACTTTTCCGTTCAAATATGAAATTGCTGTTAAAATATGTTTTTCTTTAAAAAATAAACTTTTGATATATAAAATTCAAAAATTTTATTCAAATATTATTGAATTATCACCTGGGTGAAAACTAATTTCCACGCGGGTGAAAATACAAGTTTTAAATTCAAAATTCTAGAATTATCACCTGGGTGAATATTAATTTTCACCTGGGTGAAAATTCAAGTTTTTAATTAAATATTATTGAATTATCACCTTAATTTTCACCCGGGTGAAAATTCAAGTTTTTAATTCAAAATTATGTTTTATAATTATATTCCAGTTTTTTAATTCAAAATTAGAAAATTAAAACGATGTCGTATACGAGCCACCGTACTCAGAGCCTAATTTGTCCTAATCCCTAATCGATTGTTACTATTGTTATATTTTTGTGTATATATATAACTTCTTGTACCATATTTCCTCACTTCACCCGAAGATGACAATGTAGATTGTTGAAACGTCGTGTGTAATAAAACTAAGGAGTAGTAGGCCTATACCATAAAATTGTGTTCCGTTATTTAAGGTTCGATCGATGAATATGTTAGGCCTATCGTATTGTACAAGTCGTTGTGATTACTGTGACAGCTTGGTTGAATCTCCAGTCGCTCAGTGGCATAGCCACCTTCAATCCCCATGTAGTCAGTCTTTTCCCTATTTGAACCCATATTTGTACTTTGGGGGGTTGGCACAGGCCACTGTAACTTCTAATTAGCTAAGTTGCTAAACTCTCACTTCTGTTTACTACGGCTTCGTGCAGTTTTAAATTAATAAGTATGTATTAATTAAATGAAAATTGGGGAATATTTGTATGCAGCAATAACCAATGCATTCTTTTAAAAAAAAGTTAAATTCAAACGAACAGAAACTTTGACAGTTATCATGAATTAGAAATGAAATGAAATGAAGTGTGAATGGAGTTTTACGTCCTACTTTTCATCACATGTCATGAATAAGAGATATGTACTTGTAATTATAATTGTTAGCGGCGAGTGATGACCTCTTCCCATCTAAAACTATTTAGTTGAAGAAAAATATTCATCTCTTGTTATTACCAAATTTATCGGAATTCTAGTTTCGATTTTTATGTGTTTTTTTATGAGGTCAATTCTGAAAATTCGTTCAGACCATTATACCCACCGGTTTCGAAGGTCAAGAGTGACTTACGATGGGTAGCTAAATAACGTATACAAGAGATGAATTAACTGTGATCTGAAGCATTGTGGTTAGACTGTATACTAGTAAAGGGAGATAATTACTCTTCTGCTTAGGAGACTCATTCAGTTTCTTCTGATTTAAAAAAAAATAGATGGAATTTACTGTTTTATTTCTCTCTCCACAGGTAAATAACCAGTTTTATTTATCTTAATTCTATAGAATTTGGCTTTATCGTATGACATGAAGGTAATGATAATAATACTCACTCTTTATTAGGGTAAGAAATTAGGCTGAATTAAGTTATTTCTCCTCATGAATATGAGTGATGCCCTGTAAATTTCAGTGGGGAAGCATTTAAAATTGAATGTCCCTACGGTCTCATTGGAAAGAAATGAACAAGATTTGGGTGATATACAGTGGTATTTAACCTATGCATGCATATAAGGATTCAACACCGAATTTTGTCGAAGATAAAAAACGCAAATTTTTGTTTTATGTCTTAGAAGTTTCCTCAGATTTTCTACAAAATAATTTAAATTGGTTTGTTTCAATTTTCTTTATGAATCTCCCCACTTTGGCCCATATTTCATGAGTAACCAACTCGACAACGGCGGCCAAATGCGTCACCTATTTTCATGTACAATATTTGATCTATAAGTAAGTCGAGAGAAAACCCGTTGTATGGATACTCAGTGGTATAATTAACTTTTCTAAGTATTTATCTTTAATAGGAATATATTATAACTGATGACAATTTCTTTAACCCTTTCCATGCGTAAAACGTGTTAACGCGTCCTAAATATAACGTTCTAACTTGCGGAAAACGCGTTTTCTTTCACTGCTTATTAACTGTTAAGAATACACGAGTTACTAAATATAAACATGGTTTAATGACATCAGAGGAGTTTCCCTATTCCAAGATAATGATTGGTTGACCTCAGACTCATTATCTAATGATTTATGCAAAAGTTGAAGGTCGGTCGTCTGCTTGTTTTGTTTCTGTCAAAACAACAATGGCTGCGCCCATGTCGGGCGATAGTCATCGGAAACGTTTAACGTACTCTGCTGAGCAGGCCAGTTTTTTAATTCAAAATTGGATAGGGGATGATGTTACAAATTCCAGTTCTTCCGATAGTGAAACCGATGAAGAAAATAGGCCTCCAGGTGAATCACTACAGAGCGAAGAAAGTGAGGAAAATGACGATTCTCAAGCATCGACAACGTCAACTGTGATGAGACACCTGCCAAGAAGAAAAGAAAGCCTAATTATAATTATGAATGGGTTGATGTCCACAACGAAGATTTATATGTTCCAAGAGGTTTTAGATTTAGACCTGATAATGAACCAGGACCAAGAAATATTCAAGAAAATTTGTTGAATGATGATGAAGAGCCTATGGATTTTTTTAAATTATTAATGAGTGAAGATATTGTTGAAAAATTAGTCTTGGAAATAAATAGATATGCAAGGGATAAGGTTACTGATGTTTTAAAGCCACGATCAAGATTGCGGAAATGGAGAGACACTAGTTGTGCTGAACTTTATATATTTTTTGGTTTTATTATGAATATGGGCATTGTTCATTTACCATCCATACACTCATACAGTCATACTGGCTTACTGATTGGATTTCTTCTGTTCCGTTTTTTATATCTGCAATGAATAGAAACAGATTTTTGCTTCTTTATCACACTATGCTACATGTTTGTCAAACAGATCCAGACAACAGACAACGTGGGGATAAAATACAACCACTTATTGATGACGTAGTGAAGAATTTCCAACATTATTTTACTCCATATCAGAATATTGCAGCAGATGAAAGTATGATTGGGACGTGGGACGTGGGACGTTTAATTTTTCGACAGTATATTCCTAAAAAACCAACAAAGTGGGGTATTATAGCCCGAACCTTGGCTGATAGTGTGACGGGTTACATGATGAATATAAAACTGTATTATGGTAAAACTGATAGTGGACCGAATCCAAATGACTATTTATCGAAGACAGCTAGATCCATTTTAACTATTTGTGAACCTTATTTAGATAAAGGTTACCATGTTTATGCAGATAGACTGTACAACTCCTTAGATTTAACAAACATATTATATTACTATAACACTTACCTTACAGGTACACTAATGACCAATAGAAAGGGGGTTCCAGTTGAAATTAAGTCGAAGAAAGGTATGAAAAGGGGGGATATAAAAGCATTTTTGGTCAGACAATATCATGATTCTAAATTGGATGGACAAGCGCCTGGAGAATTATCTAGTTATTGATTCTCTTGTGATATAATATTTTCTGTTATATCTATGACAATAATAAGTTAATTATTGAAATTTACATAATGTTAACCCTTTCAGACTTTTTGACGTAATATAATGTCATACAATTTACAACCGTTCAGACTACTTGACGTGATATTACGTCCATGAAGTTTAGTGGGTCAAAGTTCGGGAAGTTGACATTGACGTTCTAAATTAGGTCATAAAAGGGAAATAACTCTAATTATTGTTTACCCTGACAACATTTTGTAATGGATCTGTCAAGTTTTTGTTAGTGGCGAGCTAAATGGCCCATAGAAGTGTGGATGCTATTTTAGCGGATCCGTCATTTTGGGAAAGTGACGAAGCGACGTAGAGCGTGCTAGTGATGATGACAGTGCCTCTGAAATAGATTCTGATGACAGTAAATCTTCTACTTCTAGCGATGCTGACGCCGACGGTAACGAATTTTAAGAAGAGCCATTAAAATCTTGTGAATGGACTAACGATTTGCATGAACCACCTGATGTAAATTTTGTTTTTGAACACTTGGTTGGTGTGAATAAAGATATTGGAGGTATTGAACATTTTGAAGCAGTGGATTTATTTCAACTTTTTTTTACTGATGATATTTTGGGAGATATTGTTTTGGAAACTAACAGGTATGCTGAGCAGTGTAAAGAAGGCAGTAACAAACACAAAAATTGGACTAATATTTCAGTGCCTGAATTGAAGACATGGCTTGGACTTGTAATCGCCACTGGTATAGTGCAGAAAAAGGGTCGTGATGCAAGTTATTGGTCAAAACACTGGCTTACTCAAACACCTGGGTTCAATCAGACTATGACTAGCAAGAGATTCCTTCAGATATTATCATGTATTCATTTTGTGGATAATTCATCAACAACAGTGGACAAGTCGGATAAATTATGGACAATTAGGACACTATTAGACCGTGTCGTTAGGTGTTTTCAACAGGTGTACAACCCGCAACGTGAAATTGCTGTTGCTGAAACTATGTTGAAAGTCAAAGGACGACTTGGAATAAAACAATATAATAAGAACAAGCCTATAAAGTGGGGAATAAAACTGTTTACATTAGCAGAGTCATCTAGTGGATATGTGATAAATATTATACCCTATGCTGGAAAAAGAGAAGACACTCAATTACCTAAAACTGCTCAAATTGTTGTTGATATTTGTCAACCTTATATTAACAGAGGTCACCATTTATTTATGGACAATTACTATACCAGCATTCAACTTATTGAATATCTCGCGAAAG
>NW_008708647.1:6778-8617 GCF_000327385.1 Lottia gigantea | reverse complement strand
GACTCTTCATAAATAATTATTTATAACTAAAACAAATTCGAAATGTTGTCTGCAGTTGAAATAGATATCAAAGGAAAAAGCGGAAAAACATATTCCAAGATGACGAGTAGGAACGATATGAGATAAATAAACAGGAAAGGAATGACTTTTGAATTGTTAATTCCTACAAATCACATATTAATAGATTTCAATTTTATTTTGCCTTGTTATTTCTAGTACCAATTAAAGGTGTCGAAATAGAAAATAAAAACAGTCTAAATCTAGTAAATGGAGTGTCTACCACAATGAATTGTAAAGTCACCAATAATCTTGATCCAGTAATAAATTATAGATGGTTTATAGTAGAAACAGATCAAACATTATCAACATCATCATCTTTCCTGTTGACACCAAATAAAAATCAAAATGGTAAAACTCTATCATGTTCAGCAGACAATGGATATGGTAGTAGTAAATCTGATACTGTTATTCTAGATGTTCAGTGTAAGTATTTTATACAAATATGTAACTATAATTTATTTTTGCCGCACCATATCATAACAAAAAAATTTGATCGGTCGTAAACGAAAAAATTATTTGAATAATATGCAAATTTAGTACAAAACATGAAAAAGAAAATATTCTGAAAATCAAGATAGTACTAACAATTTAAATTTACGCTAAAACTCTAAATATAATAGGTATAAAAATTGACCAAAATTTCACATACCATCTGAAAAAGAATCTTTGGTACAACAGATTATATTTTAGAATATTAATATAGACTAAGCTTAAATCATTTTGAAAAAAATAGCATCTAAGTTGAATAATCCAATTTTATAATTCTGCTGTTCTATTTTATATTTCTGTTGTTAGATAAACCAAGTATATTTTATATTTCTGTTGTCAGATAAACCAAGTATATTTTATAATACAGACAAACGAAGTAAATTTTATATTTCTGTTCTTAGATAAACGAAGTATATTATATATTACAGATAAACGAAGTAAATTTTATATTTCTGTTCTTAGATAAACGAAGTATATTTTATATTTTTATCAGAAAAATGATGGTTTTTCAACCTTTTGTGAATACATCGTCTATACAGAAAATATGCAATAGAAAACAAAAAATAGGATATGCAATGGGCCTTAGTAGTAAACGGATTATTCAGCATTGGATCCAAATATTGAATATTTTGCATCTCCCCGAGAAGGGTGCAATACATTTCTAACTGTAGTATTTAATACAGTTAAACCATGTTCCAAAACATGAATGACTTTTTCTTGGGAGGTTTTAAATTTAGCTCAGATTTTATTTTATGTACGGTCTACTCGGAAGCAATGCCAAATAAAAATGACAATTCTACCCAATGGAAGTAATCTCCGTTTGAAACGACGTGAATTTGTTACCTGAAATTTGAAACTTTGAAACGTATTGTTCAGAAATGTGTATTTAACTGATTATACTCTGTTTTCAAAACATCTTGTAGAGTACGATTTAATGTAGTGAACCGCAGTTGTTTTTGGTTTAATACGTTCGGTGTAGTTAAAACTGCAGTGGATTTTTTAAATAGGTCAATAGATGTTTGTAGATCGTGTATTTGATTTTCAAAAGGCAGCAAGTCAAAATGAAAATTTAACACCCAAGTAATATACGAATTGAACATTGTTGGTTGTAGTAGCATAGCTAAATGACAGCAAAGAGCAAGGTCCACCAAACATGAAGTCTAGCCCGAAATATAATTCAAGGCTAAACTAATTCATGCGACGTAATAAAACTATATAACTAGATACTCTACAAAACAGATGAACGAATTTATGATATTAGATAATACTTATCCTGACAACTCTATGTGC
>NW_008708647.1:4195-6127 GCF_000327385.1 Lottia gigantea | reverse complement strand
CAACTAAAATCTCGTAACGTAAGGAGATTGCCTACAAATTGGAATGTACCCTTAAGGTTTCGTCGTATAAATCTCTCAAATAAAAGTTTGCGAAGGTTGTATCGCCAGACCAAAAAAAAAACAGCCTCGCATAATGTCCGACGTTGAAATATTATTATGTATGGTAGCACCATATGCCCTAATTTCGTTAGTTCGATCTGAAACCGGTGGAGGGAGGCCGGCACTTATGTAAGCATCCAAAATAACTGAGTGAAGCTAAAAAGCAATAGTGTTCTTTTTCACTTCACCATGTTTAACTTTCAAAGGAAAAAAATAAACTCTTGTGAAAACCTGCAGACTTTTCTCAATGTAAAGTTTCAAAGGCCTAACCGGGCACAGAAATAAATCCTCATTGTCATCTGGTCCTAAAATACTGCTGAGGGGCCTGATAACAAATGTTCTGTCAGGTTCCCCGGTTTCTGATTTTTAGCTCCAAGGTCCCACATTAACCAAAGTTCAAAACGCCATTCTCACCCCTTTGGCGTTTCACCTGCTGAACGTCACAGCAGTCCAAAATTTGCCGCCATATTTAAAAAATAATGTACTCTTGGCACGATGCCCGTACCAGTAAGTTGGATATTGATCAAAAGGTGACGTCACATTTGTATTTTAACTGTAAAGAAAAAAACACATTAAGTAAGTCCTATGATCGTTCAGAAAACGTTAAGTAAAAAATAAATGTCTCATGTTTTATGTATAAACGTAATCGACAGTTATTGTATTATATTATAACGATGCTAATGCAATAAACTTCACTCGATCTAGCTAAAATGGTATAGCGAATAGTTATGGTTCAATACTACTCGTAAGTCATTGACTATACAACTGATTTATTTACATGTAAAATATGTACCGTAATAGAATACTTGTTTTTCTTTTCTTTTTAAACTACGACCCCTGTATATGAATGAGGAAGTAATATAGATTGTATAACTTATATCAAATATATTATAATCTTAAACTAAAATGGCGATAGTTGTGTTACTGATAGGAATATTAACTCAAACAATATTAGGTATGTTTTTATATCTTATTATATTCATATATAATCTTATAGTACATATAATAATTATGTTGTATAATTTATTCATTATAGCTTCAATTATTTATTGTATAAATGTATAAATACTAATAAACTGAATCTTAGAGGTTCAATGTTGAAATGACTTATCTGTTATTGTGATCATGTATCTTCTTTCCCCTTTATTATTGATATAATCTTTTTATGATATAATCATAGTATTACCTGTTATAATAACAATGTAATAGACAGTAACTGTATAATATTCTCTTTTCTATTCTAGGTCAAGTTATAATAAATACTGAACCTAATGAACTAGTTGATGGAGAATCTGGTAGTGTTACCTGTTATTATAACAATGTAATATATAGTAACTGTATAATATTCTCTTTCTATTCTAGGTCAAGTTATAATAAATACTGAACCTAATGAACTAGTTGATGGAGAATCTGGTAGTGTTACCTGTTATTATAACAATGTAATAGACAGTAACTGTATAATATTCTCCTTCTATTCTAGGTCAAGTTATAATAAATACTGAACCTAATGAACTAGTTGATGGAGAATCTGGTAGTGTTACCTGTTATTATAACAATGTAATAGACAGTAACTGTATAATATACTCCTATTCCAGGTCAAGTTATAATAAATACTGAACCTAATGAACTAGTTGATGGAGAATCTGGTAGTGTTACCTGTTCTTATAACAATGTAATATACAGTAACTGTATAATATTCTCCTTCTATTCTAGGTCAAGTTATAATAAATACTGAACCTAATGAACTGGTTGATGGAGAATCTGGTAGTGTTACCTGTTATTATAACAATGTAATAGACAGTAACTGTATAATATTCTCCTTCTATTCTAGGT
>NW_008708647.1:0-965 GCF_000327385.1 Lottia gigantea | reverse complement strand
GTGCGAGCGATGATACGCTCTATCGATATGGTCTGATTATATCTTAGAATTATTAACATAGAATGGCTTCAAATATAGAAATTCTCTGATAAAAAATCTCCAGAGCTTTCTTATTTAACTCTAACGCTTTTCTCTTTGCTTTGTTGATCAGTTCATCATATTTGTTTTCTTTCCTTTTTAACCGGAGTGTTGGTTACGTTTGAAGAATAACATATTTGTGTGACCTGATAGGACTTGTATTCAAATTGTGAATTGTTGAATAGGTAAAGAAGAAAGAGACAATGGGGATCCAGTCAGTAGCGTTTCTAGTGTAGATGAGTCAAGTTGGTTTAATTACTATTCATTGTCCCAGTATCTTAAAATCAAAAACACTATAGATGTTTGCAATTGTGCACAAAAAAAAACTCGCCTGGATAGCTTATGTTTCCTTCTGTATTACATAATATGCCAACTAGGAATTGGAAAGTTTGTTTCCTTCTGTTACATAACATGTCAACAAGGAATAATTTGGGGAAAATGCCAGATTACCAGGAAAGGGAACTCTTCCATCTGCCATTTAGAACAATTACCTGCTGAGAAAAAGATAGAACAAGGTGTTCGACTGATTCTGAGAAAACAAATGTAGTAACAACTTAGCCAACCCCCCGAAAATTGCGACCCTATGCAGGTTTGGACTCCCCCTGCAACTTTCTTTTAGGTCCCTTACATACTCGGGAACTTCAAGGATCCTTTGACTTAATCTGGTACCTCAACGAAATGAACCTTGGCTGATACCAATAGAAATGTAATATACAAACAATTGGTTTTTAAAAACCATATTTGGCATAGATCCAAGAAAAATCTCCCATTTCATAAATAACAATGGCCATACAGGTTATTTTGGATAAAACATCAACTAGTTTAAATATAGGACAATAAACCACTACAGCATCCTTTACCTTTATTTTTATATAAAAAATACTTTT
>NW_008708646.1:159927-160704 GCF_000327385.1 Lottia gigantea | reverse complement strand
ATAGCGCAGTAGGCAGCGCGTCAGTCTCATAATCCACTCAAGAGAAGAGCAATCTGAAGGTCGTGAGTTCGATCCTCACTCGGGGCAGATATTTTTTCAAAGTAAGAAATCATTTATTATTATTCAAAACCAGTAAAATCTTTATCGATCCATTAAATAACCTAGAGAATGTTGTATGTGATGCAATGACCGTACAAAACCCTGAGACAGCTGTCGCTCTCAAGCCTCCATAGCTCAGTGGCTAGAGCACTGGTCTTGTAAACCAGGGGTCGGGAGTTCGATCCTCCCTGGGGGCTGAGAACTTTTTTTTCTCAATTCTAATCTCAGTACTCAATATTTCATGCTGTGGTGAATTATCAATACTAGCATGAATGGAAAGAAAAACGAATATCCGACGAAACGGATTTGAACCATCGACCTAAGGATAACAGATAACTACACAACACTACAGTCCTCCGCTCTACCAACTGAGCTATCGTCGGGCTCTTGGTTGATTTGTTATATAATACCCCAAAAAATCAGGATATTTACCTGATATGTACAGAGAGGAAATGCTAAAATGAATCACAAGATGAAAACACATCTATTGTCGGCCGAAATAGCTCAGTTGGGAGAGCGTTAGACTGAAGATCTAAAGGTCCCTGGTTCGATCCCGGGTTTCGGCAGGAGTGCTGAACTCTGGCGGCAGACACTTTTTGTTTTAACGGAATGAATAATATTCGATCCAATTGCCTGAGAAACAAAACGCATTGGACATGCGGAAGGCATGTGACGAGG
>NW_008708646.1:157970-159877 GCF_000327385.1 Lottia gigantea | reverse complement strand
GAATTTTCATTTTTTAGAAGATTCTAATACCGGAAGTAGACGTCAGACCTCACAAATGAAAGTATCAGCAGATAGCCAAGGTCAATGACCTTTGATCTTGTAAAGGAGAAGGTCTAAAAAGGTCAAAATCAAGAGATATATGTCATCAAAATTTCTAATTGCACACGACTATAAAACCGGAAGTTGACATAGGACAGCAAATATAAAAGTATAAATAGATAGCCAATGCCAATGACGTTTGATCCTACAAAGGTCAAGGTCAACAAAGGTCAAGGTCAAAAATTGAAAATATTGAATTTCCAAAACCTGTTCCTTTTTTTGAACTATGAAGCGGAAACAACCAAAATTCTAAGACAAAGTGGCTCAATATATGAGATAATTGTATGCAAAGCTCCATTTTGAACAAATGTATACTTTGCGAGTTATGCCCCTGGCCAAAAATGTCAATAATGAGTAATTTAACCCGGAAATGCCACGCCCAACTCAATTTTTTTTGAATAAGTTAATCAATATTCAAAATGTTACGTTATGTTCCAAATGTCAAGTTCCTACATAATAGAGGTCAAAAGATATAGGTCAACAAAAGTCAAAAAAGGTCAAAATCGAAAAATGAAAATATCCAAATGTTAAAACCCGTTCCTTTTTTGAAAGTATAAAGCTGAAACAACTGAGCTGTTAACACAAACTGGCCAAAAGGATGAGGTAATTGTGTGCAAAGTTCCTTTTTGAACAAGTGTATTCTATGCAAGTTATGCCCCTTCCCAAAAATGTAAACAATTAGTAATTTAACCCGGATGTGCCACGCCCACATAAGTTTTTTAGTCATAGGTGAATTCATATTCAAAGTATCTAGTTATATTCCAAATATCAAGGTTCTACATCAAATAGATCATAAGATATACATATACCAAGCTCAAAAAGTCGCAAATATTGTAAAAAAAAAAAAAAAAAAAAAAAATCAAATTTGAAAAAATCACGAATTTCAATTTTGCTTTAAAAGAACGATTGTTATATATCTATGTAAAGTACACGAGAAGCACATTAGGAAACCGAAAAAATTTACTCTCTAGGTTAATTAGGTCACGTGCTAGAGCAGTCCAAAGTTGCGAATTTGGATGTTTTTGGACAGCTATAAAAGCGAAAGTAGACGTCAAAGGTCAAATATGAAAGCATAAACTATTAGACAACGTCAATGACCTTTGACCCAATAAAGGTCAAGGTCATCAAAGGTCAAGGTCAAAAATTAAAAATTTTGAATTTCCAAAACCTGTTCCTTTTTTTGAACTAAGAAGCGGAAACAACCGAACTTCTAAGACAAAGTGGCTCAATTCATGAGATAATTGTATGCAAAGTTCCATTTTGAACAAACGTATACTTTGCGAGTTATGCTCCTGGCCAAAAATATCAATAATGAGTAATATTACCCGGATGTGCCCCGCCCACCTAATTTTTTTGCATAGGGTAATTGATATTCCAAATGTTACGTTGTGTTTTAAATTTCAAGCTTCTACATTATTCAGGTCAAAAGATATAGGTCAACAAATGTCAATAAAGGTCAAAATCGAAAAATGAAAATATCCAAATGTTAAAACCCGTTCCTTTTTTGGAACTATAAAGCTGAAACAACTGAGCTGTTAACACAAACTGGCCAAAAGGATGAGGTAATTGTGTGCAAAGTCCCTTTTTGAACAAACGCATCCTATGCGAGTTATGCCCCAGCGGCAAAATGTAAACAATTAGTAATTCAACCCGGATGTGCCACGCCCACCCCAATTTTTTGTCATAGGTGAATTCATATTCAAAGTGTTTAGTTGTATTCCAAATATCAAGGTTCTACATAGAATAGGTCATAAGATATACATACACGAAGATAAAAAGACACAAATATGGTAAAACTAAACTCAAAT
>NW_008708646.1:147618-151819 GCF_000327385.1 Lottia gigantea | reverse complement strand
ACAACATTGAACAGATCGTTTGACACAAACGTTACGCAAATCGGATTAAAAATGAATTCTGGAAATCGATTTGGGCAAAAATGAGGCAAACCAATATGGCGACAAACATGTTACTTCCGGTACGATTTTTTTTAGTTTAAAAGGTTTGTATTAAGGCTGGTAATATAATGCATATGTTACTTTTGACATAAATCAATTCCACCGGAAGTGACGCCACCGGAAGTACTAACATCGAAACCGGAAGTAATGAAAAAATTTTGAATGTGTGCTTTTATTCCACTTTGCTGGCGGTCTACACTATGTAAGTTTCAAGTCAATCCGCCAAATAACAACCGAAATAGTATTTTTCGATTAATTTCGGCAAAAAAAAGTATGCAACGAATTTTCGAAAATCGAAAATTTTTAACTGCTATCATTTGCCCTTTGTTACAAGAAATACAATGAAAGAAACCCGATCAAAATCGGTTGATAAACATGCCCTGTAGAGGCGATTTTCTGTTTGTTGCTAACGTCGCTTCATGTTGCTCAGAAAATTTTCGTTTTACATTCATTCCACAATTCTCCACAGGTTAGAAAACATGGTGAAATCCGTTTTGCCGTACCCGTTGCCGTTTCCGAGAACTAAGCTCCCGGGATGAAGAAAAAAAAAAAAAAATAAACAGTCAGAAAACAATGCAGGGCGTTCGTAAAACGAACGCCCTGCAAAAATGATATAAAAAAAATCAAAGTAATTTAAAATGAAAATAAAACGTTGACTGGCCTGGAGCTGCCAAATTTGAATTATCCCCCTTTTGTGGAACCGATGGACTCAGACCACAAACAAATCTGTCTAAGCCTGTTGATAAATGTTGTCAGTGTGTTACTGGTGAAATAAATCGTTACATTCAGCTAAAACCAAATTTTATTATTTCCCTTATAGGTATGTTTTGTTCTTTCGTGTAATTTCGGCTTGTCATGACTCAAGGGTCAATCAGAGTACACATGCCGCTGTCCTTGCAAAACTGTTTTCATTGCATACAAGTGGCGCTTGCCAGTCCTCAATAGCTTAAACAGATGTAGAAAGTAGTACGTTAAATTCCCTTTCATCTCATTTTTTTTATGCTATAAAACAATTTCATTTTTGTTTTTAGATAGTTTCAGAAACTGAAAGAGCAGGCAATTTTCAGAACTGCCATGGACAAGTCGGAAATTGGAAAGATGTTTTGGAGAGACTTAAAGGTTTTTTTAAGGATCAGTTGGCTTGGTTTAAAAATCAAGGTCATTATGACTCACATTATGAGGATGATAGGTAATCTTAAAATATTATAGGGTTTTGTACAACTCACATAGTCCTCTTCTTGTCTTTAAAATTGTGCATTGTCTTATGTCTACCAATTATAGGTGTTTGAATAGAAGAAAATGTCAATGCATGATTCCATGAGATGTACTCCCATCTCAAGATACTGATATTCATGAATCTTTTAGTTGATCTGAGTTGCACTTCTTCCATTATCCTAATGGCCAGTCCAGTTTCTGATTCACTTAAATGGTTGTTGTTCATTTGCATGACTTATATTAAAGATTTAATATTTGTCCTGATAATGGGATGAATTTTATGATTAATTCTAGGTTATTATTAGTATTTCTAGTCATTGAAAAAGAATTAAACATATTCAGGAGAACTATATGGAATAATCATAGAATTCGCCATCAAAAAATACCAGATTACCAGATGGTATACCAAATCATATATATGACTTTCATCAGGAATATTCATTAAAAGAGTGTGGTAATTGCTATATTCACAAAATCCAAGATATCACAAATTGATGTATTTGATTAGGCGCAATGAAATTTGTGAGTGTTTATTTGCACGTTCCTACTCTGCCATGAAAAGGTTTGCGTACGAAGGGGTGAATCGTTTGCCCATTGCCTGTCCCTGAAGTTTGTAAATATGTTTTATCATTAAATGTGAAATCGTTTCGACTAAGACAAATCTCTAAAAGCTGTAGAATTGCACCACCGGGTCTGTTTGGGTCTGGGTTTCTATTAAAAGCTTTACGAACTGCCGTTAAACCAGTAGTGTTATCGATATTGGTATACATAGAAGAAACGTCGATAGAAATTAAAATAGCATTAGAGGGAACTCGAAGATTTTTTATTTTATTGACAAAATCGGTTTTGTCTTTAAGATAGGCGCGATGTTGACATGCTAGAGGTAGTAAGAAATGATCAATGTATTCTGACACTCCATACGACTCACAACCACAGTCAGATATAATCGGGCGGCCTTTAGGGATTTTATTCGAGATAAACCACTCCTTGGTTGGATTCTTATGGATTTTAGGCAAAGTATACAAATGTCTCTCGCGACAATCAGGTTTGGCAGACAGATAGTCATATTGTTTCTGTTTGAGATAACTGGTTTTGACTAAATCGGCAAGAATATTATTAATCATATTAGTAGTTTCTTTGAAAATTGGTTTTGGTAAAATTGCATAATGTTTAGGAATATTCAGTTGATTCTCTGCTTCTGAAACGTAATCCTCCTTATCCAGAATGACGCAACATGAACCTTTGTCACTCTTTTTTATAACAATGCTATCGTCTTTCTTAAGTAAGTTTAATGCTTCACGTTCCACTCGTGTGAGATTAGGCTTTTCGTGTGTTATGGAAAAGTTCGCTGTTTGGCTATTCATACTCGCAAATGCTTTTAATATTTTAGGAGTGATGGTGGCCTGAGGGGGTGTCCACGTGGATTTAGGAATAAACATTGTTCTAGCACCACGTGGGGGTGGTTTCGAAAAAAAATATGTGCAGCTAAGATTTCGTCGAAATACCTTCAGGTTTAAGAAGTGCTCCATGTTTGTGCAGTAGATGCAAAACAGGTCCCTTTATATCAGAAACTCATTATTTTGTAAGCCACTCTACGAATAAAAGGTACCCGATCCAGGAACATCTAACATGTGAACATACGAATGTAATATAAATGCCTCGAAACAGTATGTAGGAGAAACGAAGATAACTTAAAATAACGGACACAATTTTATGGTATACTACTCCTTAGTTTTATTACACACTACATTTCAAAAATCAACATAGTCATCTTCAGGTGAAGTGGGGAAATATGGTACAAGAAGGTATATATATACACAAAAAATAACAATGGCAACAATTAATTAGGGATTATTAGGAGTAGGATTATCTTGATGATTATGATGACTAATCAGGCTCTGAGAGAGTATATTGAAAATTATAGGAATAGCAAAATGAACAAATGAGTGATGTGGAGTAAATTAGGTTAATACAAGCATCTATATTTCCAAAAAGCAGGGAGGTAGATTCCAACCTACAGCAATGGACAACTAAAAAGTGTTCAAACACAATCGATATTTTATTTCTACGAACTACGAAACGGAGTAATGCTGTAGATCTGTAAACTACTCACTTATTCTCGGGGGATTTTAACACACGTCCTTAACTCTCCAACTGTATATATTAAAAATAAATTATGCGATATTCGTACATTTCTGGTACTTCAAATCAACCCCCGCAAATGGCGAACCTGTCCATTGAATGGGATTGTAAATAGGTTTTCTAGAAATTTTATGTATGTGAATTGTGGGTACTGATAGCATCAATTTGAACCATTCCAATTTTCAGTCAGAGGGCTGCGGTTTCTCCATTTCCACTAGAACTAAATAGCTGATTGAAATGGTGTAAATTGGAATTATCTTGGCCCCTATATACAAAATTATTTAGAAAGCCTCTTTACAATCTCTTTAGTCTTGACCTATTATTGATCGATATAAAATAAAGAGTTTTATATTATTTACCATTAACACAAATAGTTCACTTTATTGCGTGGTACAGAGGAAAAATCTGCTTGTAAGGTGTCCATAATCAATTATTAATTTTCAATTAATTATCAATTATTAACTTTTTGTGTTAAATTAATGATAAATGGTTGTAAATTATGTTTGTGTTCTTATTCAATCTTGTAGATATGCATATCTTAGATCCTGTCCTGCTCAGAATACTTTTACATGTGTTTAATGTTTTTTTTAATTGTTGTGTATCAGCATGCTGTGATTTTATCTTTTTGTGAAGTTTTTGATTTGTTATTATAATTGTGATTTAAATAAGATAGTTTTGAATTATATAGATGTAATTTATTTAAGGAAGAAATGGATCAGCAAGTGGATAGAAAGAGACAGATGCT
>NW_008708646.1:146114-147529 GCF_000327385.1 Lottia gigantea | reverse complement strand
GGGTTTGCAAAGTAAATGTTTAAACAAAACAGCATTAGTGTGAGCACTTGTAATGAATTGTATTACTATGTGTTATACATTATGTATGATTATGTATGAAATATTGTTTAGATGTCAGCGAAAACCGATGGTTGTTTACAAATTATAAAACAGTAATTATCAATGTAACAGATCCATTAGGGTTTGAAAAAAGACAGCAACTGAATGAAGACATACAAATACGAACCATATCAGTTTGACATGTTTTTCTGCAACCTTTAGATCTCAGTGAATAAAGTATAGTATTTTAATTGCATATGCCATATTTTTTGTTTGTTCAATATTTAGAAATAAGTTACTGACAGATATTAATCAAAATTATTTGTGGTGTTATTGCAACGAAGTAAAGACGCTTCAAAATTTGAAAGTGATCCAAATTTTCAAATGATTTTGATGAAACTTGTAAGGTATTGCAAGGATTTTTTTTTGTGGAATTTTTGAAAAATTTTGTTCAGATTGTTGAATTAATTTGTTATTTTGTTATTCTTTTTTTCAGTACTCATTATCAGGAAAAGTTATACGCGTTGGAAAGCCAATAGAAATTATGATTTCTGGTAGCAGGAAAAACTGCCAACATGTGGCGTTAACAAATTAAATATATCAATGTATGGAAATCTTATTGATACTATGTTGGAGGGTAAAAGCTAAAACGTTTCACAATGTTCTTTTGCTATCAATAAACTTACTGTAAGGAAACAAACTGTAATAGAAGAAACGGAGTTTAAACTTTAATACAACATATATATATACTATACCTGAGTGTCGAGATTGTATACTACTGACCAATCCATGTTAATAACCCAGTGATTACAAGAACGATATGACACTCAAGGTGGTGCCCGGAAATGGTTTAGGTCATATCTACACGACCGAACTCAGTCAATAGTGATTGGAGATGATGCTTCTGACCTTTTTTACAGGAAGTTGTTTCCTAGTCTAAAATTTTGGAGGATGCAAGGAAGTTTTTTACCTTTTATTGTGTTGTTTGTTACCAGAAATTTCACAGGCTCTTCCATATTATCAATTGTTTTTATCATTCTAAACTATAAACAATTTAAAACTCCCCATACAAAAAAGAAGCAAACGTTTCGGCAAACGAATCTGAAGATCGAGAAGATGCCCAGAAAGCTTCTTTCATAAGTCAAACTAGATCTGGAATAGGACTCCAAACATATTCCGTGATTACATTATGAATTAAAATACGTCGATGTAAATGTATTTATCATGTGAACTATTTTATTTTATAAATGGGCACGGAAGTGCAAATCATCACTTGAGACGATCGCAAAAGAATTAAATTGTCTGTGTTCGACTTGAACACTTAGTGAAGGGCGCCATCTTTTCCCATCCGCCTATTCCTACACGCAAAATCCAAC
>NW_008708646.1:142444-143571 GCF_000327385.1 Lottia gigantea | reverse complement strand
TTTCAGATTTGGTGAGATGATGAGAGACCTAAAGGCGGAAGGCTAATTCTAAAAATAGTCCAACAAACAGATAAGAGAATGTATGCCACTGGTGATAACAACTGCCCAGTAAAACTTCTAAAACTCTTCTTATTAAAAACAGAAACAACTGCCACATCATTATTCAATCACATAATAAAAGATGCTATCAAAACTCCAACAAGTCATGAAACATGGTAGGTATAACAACAAACCATTAGGAAAAATACTTTTAGGTCATTTATCTCAGATATTTGCAATTCTTTCAAGTCCCCGAAATATGCGTTTAGAAACATGGTTGATACATTCCTCTTTTTCAAGAGGCAAACCATACAAGTTGCAATTCTGGAAATGCTCAAATGGTCTGGTATCTCCGCCCCCGAGAAAAGTGATGTATCTAAACCCATACAATGTAGTGCAACGCCACAGAGTCTCTGCAGTGCTTGTTTCCATAGAACCAGAGGAGCTTCGACAAGTGCCGATATTTCGTCATTCGACCAGTTTGGTTTTCTTACAGTAGAGGAGGAAGCCATTTTGTGACGAAAGCGACAGTGTCAGACGATGATATCGCGATATACGTCATCATTAATTGATTTCACGTCACGAATATTTAAACCTACGCCAAATTATTTACTTAAGTTTGTTTTTTTACTTACGCACACTTTAGTGAAACGGCCGTAAGTAAATACTTACGTTAAGCTCAAGTATAAAACTTACGTAAATACGTACGTACCTTAGTGAAAAGGGGGCCTGGTTTTGTTTGCTATTACTATTAGCAATCAAATACCTCAATTCATTTAAATTTAATTTCATTTGTGGAAATTAGTCTTTTAGGACTGTGTATCAAATGCAATATGTTACTCTATATAAAATTAATTTGAAAGATAAAAATACTTTAAAATAACCTTCAGTGAAATTGAATTAATTTGAATACTGGTTATGTGAATAACCCACTATTACATATTTACTTAAATTGCAACCAGATTTTATCAAAGATAACAATTGTTATACTATGTTTTGGAATAGCTTCTTTCCATCATCACTATTTTTGACATTGAAATTTTTTTTTATGGTATATTCATAATGTTTGTTATTTAATGTGAAGATCT
>NW_008708646.1:140323-142394 GCF_000327385.1 Lottia gigantea | reverse complement strand
TGAATGGGTTGAGCATGGAGGACAAGGTTGTTCTATCTGGTGATGGCCGTTGTGACAGTCCGGGCCGCTGTGCAAAGTATGGGACGCACACTCTCATGGATGTGGATTCAGGTTATACAGTTGATTTTGCTGTTCTCAACAAGGTTGATCCCCGGGTGAAAAATTCCAATGCCATGGAATCCATGGGGCTAATACAGTGTTTGTCTAATATGAAGAAATGGAATATTGACGTCAACATCCTCACCACAGACAGACACAAAACCATTCGGAAAATTATTCGGGTTGATTATCCTGAGATTACACACCAATTTGACCTATGGCATTTTTGCAAAAGTATTGTAAAAAAAATTGTAACGGCATGTGGCAAAAAAAACAGCCCTTGCCCCTCTCCTTGAATGGTTACAGTCCATATTTAACCACTTCTGGTGGGTCATGTCAAGGCAATGTAGATGCTCTTAAAGAGAATTGGGAATCAATCCTTTATCGCACTGCCAACATCCATGTTTGGAAGGATAATCAACTATTTCACGCCTGTGAGCACCCTCACTAGAAGAAGAAGATGATACATACACTTTCATGCCATGGTTATTAACTGATAGTCATTCAATTTGTAGTGAAAGGGTTGTGAAGTCCAGGATGCTGATAAGAGATTTTACTACCAACAAGAACGTCTGTATCATGCGGAATCCTAATTAATTATAAGCATACGCTGTTGACAATCGAACTCCCTCTGAAGAATGTTACAAACATGTAACATTTCATTTTGAATGATTCATGTTTGAAATTTTCTTAACGATTAAGTGGTTTGCTCCGCGATATATTTGTCAATTAATTTTTTTTACTTTCTGCTTTTGCCTAATCAATTTCCGCAAATCGTGGTGCTGTTCCAGATTTTAAATATTCATCAGAATATATTTTAATTTCTGTGATTTCGGCCTGGTTCCAACTTTGTCGTTTCGACTTTGGTTTAATCTTTTTGGTACAGGTTCGAGAAAATTCAGTTTCACTTTTATCATCGTCATCGTCCTCTTTATCTTTACCTCTGCATTTACTGAAGGTGTTTTTATGACGTGAAAAATACCGGTTTCTCACATGTCCAACATTAATTCATAATTAGCTAAATTAAAAGAAAATTACCAGCAGAATTCCAATTAGTGACCAATCAAGAAAGGTCAAAGTCTTTTTTTGTTTATTCAGACTGTACATACATGTACATGTTTTATGATTGGTTTAAATTGCAATAAATAATGATATGATTAAGAAAACATGACGATTCATTAGAAATACCAATTAATCAAATAGTTTGCTTAATTTGACACTAAAACAGATGAGGGAACTCATCTTTAAGCAATCGAATCTTCAAGGTATTCTGGGTAAATACAACCGTATTGAACAACAATACATATACCACCAGCATTAGCAGGCTCTTACATCGTATATCTGAAAAATCTAATGCACAGAAAATCAGAGCGCATATTGTGGCCACTGGCAGCTCTTTAAGTATTTCACCCTGTGGACTAAATATACAGTTTTATTCTCAAATAATCCCATTTGTTGCTCTATTCAATAACATTTCTTGCCAAGCATCCCGAATTATCAAAAGATACTACACAGAGTAACAAAATAAATTTCCCACTATTTTTTCAAAAAAATATTCATAGCTTATTCGAAAAATAAAAATCTACAGGATATAGTAGTTCGTGGTCGACTTGACCCCACCGATGATGTAGAGTGATCTAACAGAATTAAATATTTTCATTTTCATTGTCTTTGTACTATAGTATATAATTGTCTAAAACAATTTACTTTCTATACCTGCAGCCATTAATCGCTTTTCTTCATTATTCCAGAAAATTTGAAGCAGTCAGAGTATTTATGATTCTGTATTTTCCACAGACAATTTTCCCAATAATGTTATTTCTGTAAATGTAGATTATAAGTATTATGAATTGCTTTATTAGGTCCAAGAAGATCTATATGATAACCGTTATGATCTTCTTTGATTTAGTTCATTGCATATTAGCATCACAATTATTGTAAACATACCTTTAACCCTGTGCCAGTGCCTTAT
>NW_008708646.1:139075-140273 GCF_000327385.1 Lottia gigantea | reverse complement strand
TGAGATATTTTTGAAGGAATTATGCAATTTTCGTACATTTCTAGTCAGTGTACCGTGTGATATCCGACATCTGAGTATTCCGACATTCTGCGTAATCCGACATCATTTTCTGGTTCCGATTGATTTCCTTCTTAGGCTAGTTTTAAAAAACTCTGAGTACTCCGACACTCTTGTGTATTCCGAATTACGACACAAATCAGTGGTCCCGACACTCAGAAAAATCTGATAATCGCTTATTTTAGTATACTGAGTGAACTTCTGAAAACTATTTACATGTTTTCAAGATTAAAATCATCCACGAAATAGTACTGCTAGTCTAAGAATGTCTATGCGTTGATACAAATATAAACATAAGCACACATGTTTTCAAATTTGTTTGTACAAAGGACAATTTTCAGCTTTTTTGGATTGAAATTTCTAGGAGAGAAATGTGTTTCTTCTCAATGTCAACGTACAAAAGATCATATTTTTATCAACGCATATTGTGGATGGTGTTCCAATTCTCAAAAAAAAATCAAAAAAATTCAAAAAACTTTTCAATTTGCTCTGACAGACAATAGGCATGTACTTTGAAATAAAAATAATTTCTTTGGGAATTTTTTCCCCAGGTCATAAAATATATGAGTTCTCCTACCAGGCTAGTAAGATATCCAACTTCTTCAATAATATCATGGACCTACTATTTTTTTTGTTCAGCCAGCCAACCATGGAAGAAGAATAAACTCACATAATTTCTCAAGAATCAAACGAATTAGAAAGTTTAAATCAAGCTGCTTCAACGATTGCTTCAAAGGATTTCATAGATCCAGAATCAACGGACAGAACCTTCTGTCCAAATCCCTCATTAATTCATCTTACACCATACCGGTATAAGAAATAGAAGAAGAGAGCAGATAATTAGGATTGGCTCAGTATAGGAAGTGAATATTGTCGTTGGAGGTAAACTTTGTATTTTAACCTAGTAGAGCCCTGGTTCCCAACCTGGCTTGAAAACACCCCCTGGGGGTGTGGGGAAGGGGTGTCAATGTTATGGCCAACCCTTGTAGGAGAAGAATTTATCTTTGGGGATCTATTTTAAGGTCGATCTTATAGTGCATGTCTTTCAATCAATTGGTGTGAGACAGCCACTACCACAGATCCAACCTTGACCGGTAGAGAGATTATAATATATTCTATATATAAATATATATATATATCA
>NW_008708646.1:136734-137556 GCF_000327385.1 Lottia gigantea | reverse complement strand
CTTTCTTTAATTTGATGTCTGACCTATGAACATTAAAGCGAGTTCGTAAATTATTCTTAGTTTCTCCTACATATTGTTTGTTGCTTACAAAATAATGAGTTTCTGATATAAAGGGACATGTTTTGCATCTACTGGACAAACATGGAGCACTTCTTAAACCCGGAGGTACTTCGGCATACAAGTCTGTTTTTAGCTGCTGTCTGTGCTAAGGTGGAATTTTTTATGTTTCGTAAAAATCGTTTAGCGTACCCACGCTCTTTCAGTTTTGAGAAAACAATCGTACAGGCTTGGTTGAAATCAGAAGATCTTGTACAAATTCGATGAAATCGTAAAACTTGTGACTTAATTATACCAGAAATGGTATGTTTTGGGTGAAAGGAGCTCTTGTGCAAGAGTTGATGAGTATCAGTTTCTTTGAAATACACTTTAATATCCAGTTTATTTGTTTCTGCTATGGAATCTCCCTTAAAGACTGTGGTATCGAGAAAGTCTATGCTTTTGTCACTCACGTTTGCGGTTAGTTTGATAGAAGGATGGTGGTTGTTGAGAATTTCAAAGAATTCCCAAAACTGTTCGATAGAATAAGTCCAAACCATAAAAATGTCATCCAAAAAGCGTCCGTAAAAAAGTGGGTCAAATGGACAGAGGGGCAACACCTCACGTTCCCACTCTGCCATGAAAAGGTTTGCGTACGAAGGGGCGAATCGTTTGCCCATTGCTGTCCCTGAAGTTTGTAAATATGTTTTACCATTAAATGTGAAATCGTTTCGACTAAGACAAATCTCTAAAAGCTGTAGAATTGCATCGTCGGGTCTGTTTGGT
>NW_008708646.1:135847-136684 GCF_000327385.1 Lottia gigantea | reverse complement strand
GGCCATACCACGTTGAAAGCACCAGTTCTCGTCCGATCACTGAAGTTAGCACGTCGGGCTCGGTTAGTACTTGGATGGGTGACCGCCTGGGAACACCGAGTGCTGTAGACTCCCTTTTGCGCTGGAGACTCCATTTTGCTGGTATTTTCTCCTGTTTTGCGAGAAAGACCCGCCAGAAAAATTTCTATATAATGTCTACGGCCATACCACGTTGAAAGCACCAGTTCTCGTCCGATCACTGAAGTTAAGCAACGTCGGGCTCGGTTAGTACTTGGATGGGTGACCGCCTGGGAACACCGAGTGCTGTAGACTCCATTTTGCTGGTATTTTCCCCTGTTTTGCGAGAAAGACCCGCCAGAAATATTTCTATATAATGTCTACGGCCATACCACGTTGAAAGCACCAGTTCTCGTCCGATCATTGAAGTTAAGCAACGTCGGGCTCGCTTAGTACTTGGATGGGTGACCGCCTGGGAACACCGAGTGCTGTAGACTCCCTTTTGCGCTGGAGACTCCATTTTGCTGGTATTTTCCCCTGTTTTGCGAGAAAGACCCGTCAGAAAAATTTCTATATAATGTCTACGGCCATACCACGTTGAAAGCACCAGTTCTCGTCCGATCACTGAAGTTAAGCAACGTCGGGCTCGGTTAGTACTTGGATGGGTGACCGCCTGGGAACACCGAGTGCTGTAGACTCCCTTTTGCGCTGGAGACTCCATTTTGCTGGTATTTTCCCCTGTTTTGCGAGAAAGACCCGCCAGAAAAATTTCTATATAATGTCTATCGGCCATACCACGTTGAAAGCACCAGTTCTAGTCCGATCACTGAAGTTAAGCAA
>NW_008708646.1:134245-135797 GCF_000327385.1 Lottia gigantea | reverse complement strand
CCCCCCCCCCCCCCCCTTAGAAAAATGTACCGGTCGCCTTTTTAAAATACACCTTTTCTTTTTCCTGCAACCAATGCGACACCAAAAAGAAAATGTTGATTTGGGTTTCGGGTTTCGTTTTGCGTTGGTACTTAGTTTATCATATTCCTTATTTCCATATCGTAGAATATTGAAATTATTACATCATTCTACACGTGCTACTAAACTCATGCTCCCTATCATACCTGTTACACCTGTCACACCTGTTACACCTTGTATGGGTTGTTCATTTCTTACCTCAGACCAACTGGTAGTCGCTGGACCATGGTGAGTTGAATGAGCTGGGATGGGGATGACCATGGATTTGGTCTAAATGATCTAGAGCTGGCCAGTGGTGTACCTCAGACCAGCTGGTAGTCGCTGTACCATGGTGAGTTGAATGATCTGGGATGGGGATGACCATGGATTTGGTCTAAATGATCTAGAGCTGGCCAGTGGTGTACCTCAGACCAACTGGTAGTCGCTGTACCATGGTGAGTTGAATGATCTGGGATGGGGATGACCATGGATTTGGTCTAAATGATCTAGAGCTGGCCAGTGGTGTACCTCAGACCAGCTGGTAGTCGCTGTACCATGGTGAGTTGAAATTATTACATCATTCTACACGTGCTACTAAACTCATATACAACTGGACAGCTGTCTCCATATCACACCTGTCACACAGGCTTGGGGCTTCCCCCCCCCCCCCCTAAATCAAATCTTGCTCCCCTCCCCCCTAGAAAAATGTACCGGTCGCTTTTTTAAAATATACCTTTTCTTTTTCCTGAGTCAATAGGAGCAGGTAACTGAGTCTGAGTGAATGGCCAACAGTGGTCATTCTGGTCGGGCATTTTATGGTGGAGTAAGTGCACCAGTCAGCTGCTCTTGCATTGTCGATCATATGATGAGTATTCGATATTTCGACTTTACGTAACGAAAAATAAGGTTATGGCTTTCAGGGCTGCGTTATGCGAAATGGTTCAACAAAATACTAAGTATTCCTATCTGTAGGCCTACTTAAGAACTGTTTTAAATATCTTTCTGTTTATACTTAGCTGAGGATGAAACCAGACATCATAGCTTTTAATAACATTTTTAAATTTAATTACATTAGAATAGATAATTTGATACAATTGGGGTCGTTGAAAATCATAAAAAGTCTGCAGTAAAGCGTCGTTGGTCTGATACTGGATTGTAATCTGTCCTGTCTCAAAATTTAAAGGATTTGATTGGTTGTTTATAAATACTAACCAATAGACATATATTATCCTAAATTGTATTCATATGAATCAAACAACCCAAAGTAGAAAAAATGGATAAATATTTGATCAAAAAAAAAAATAACCAAAAAAAAACCCAGAAAATTAACTTGGACGTATTTGTTCAACGTTTTGCCATAAAACATACCCGACTTCGTTTAAACTAAAACAGCAATAAAATGTAACGTATTATAACTTGTGTGTTTTAACAAAAATAATCTCGAATCTAAAATACTCCGTGAAAGTCCGTTTCCCGACGTCAAGGTGCTTTGCTA
>NW_008708646.1:133016-134195 GCF_000327385.1 Lottia gigantea | reverse complement strand
TATGGATCACTAGTACTTTCTTCGGCAGAACTGTGGCAATCGGTAAGGCTGCTGTTGAAATCATCGGCCATATTGTCTTGTACTGTATTTATTGATGGCCCTAGTTGACGTCAGATTTCCTGGCAGTACCCAGTTGTAACATGATACCTTTTGCCGTTATCGTTGTTGGTATCAATTTGAATGCAAATAAAACACAAAATAGGGGTACTATAACATTTCCTTTGGGTTATTATATGCCATTAGTGACCATTGAATTCAATTCTGGAACTTTTGGGAAGCTTGGGCAGCATATCATAGCGAGCGAAACATTAGTTATATGGTATAAAATATTAATTGACAGTCTTTATAGAAACATCTGTTCAGTGGGAGACTTTGTATTTACTATAAATACGTGACCAAATCTAGCAGAACTGTGGCAATCGGTAAGGCTGCTGTTGAAATCATCGGCCATATTGTCTTGTACTGTATTTATTGATGGCCCTAGTTGACGTCAGATTTCCTGGCAGTACCCAGTTGTAACATGATACCTTTTGCTGTTATCGTTGTTGGTATCAATTTGAATGCAAATAAAACACAAAAAAGGGGTACTATAACATTTCCTTTGGGTTATTATATGCCATTAGTGACCATTGAATTCAATTCTGGAACTTTTGGGAAGCTTGGGCAGCATATCATAGCGAGCGAAACATTAGTTATATGGTATAAAATATTAATTGACAGTCTTTATAGAAACATCTGTTCAGTGGGAGACTTTGTATTTACTATAAATACGTGACCAAATCTAGCATTCGACAGTGTATCAACAAGTCTGTATATATATAATATCAACAGGTCTTGCTAACGTTAAAACCATGAATAACCTATTATGTTCCGTTCTGTTGATTTCCGTAATGGTGATTCTTGTAGATGCCGGTAAATATGTTATTTAATATCTAAAAGTTGCTTTATGAATCTAAAGTCAAATTTTGTATATATGATGGGGGAAATTTATTTTAGCTTTTTTATTGTTGGAAGAGTCCGAGTCAGAGGTTTACTGAAGGCAACTTTCTTTTCAGCAGCATGGATAACTAGCTTAAACACATTTTAAATCATCTTTGTCTGTAAATAGTAAATTAACATGTAGTTCTTGAGACAAATACTTGATGATATAATTGTTGGGGGGTAGTATATTTGAGTCAG
>NW_008708646.1:127887-132616 GCF_000327385.1 Lottia gigantea | reverse complement strand
ACATTCCATATTAAAAATAACTTATATAAAATACATAACATTTTTAGTAGATGGGAGTTAACTCTTTTTGGATAAAAAACAGACTAAATTAACTCATTTAAAAATAGGATGAGTTTAATTCTAAACTCTAACACAGATTCGAAGATTATTCGGGCGACGGTATCTTTTCTTCATTATTTTCTCTAGGTAAAACAATAATTCCAAAAGTAGCTAGCTTTGTTGCAAAAAACAAATCACTCATTTCAAGCGGAGCGAAAGCCATCGGCTCAATCGCTGAAGCTGGAAAGAGTATAAGCGACACAGTGAAACAATCTAACGACTTGAAAGAATTAGAACTAATAAGAGAACTTCGAAACAGGAGATTAGAAGAAAGGAAAGGAAAAGGTTTTAAAGTTATAGGATAAAAATGATTGTCGCTCACGCTCCAAAAACTTATTTCGGTTCAGGAGATATACAAAAATCATTGGGTTCTCTTCCTGGATTTCCATGGGCGAAATATCCCGGAGAAAAACATCTTCCCGGTCATAATTATACAGGTCCAGGCACAAGGTTAGATCTACGATTAGACGAGAACGATTAACCCAATCCGGGCGAAGAACCAGTCAATAGAGTTGACGCCGCTGCGCTTAAACATGATATTTTATACAGAAATAAAGACATAACATCCAGACACGAAGCAGACAAACAAATGATAATAGAACTTGAAAATATTCCAAATCCAACTTTCAAAGAGAGAATGGAAAGAGCATTAATCATTAAACTGTTAAAAGCAAAGATGAAATTAGGCATGGGATTGGCGGATGAAATTCATAAAGAATTTAGAAAAACTAAAAACTTTTAAAAGTCAAAGTGTTTAAAAAAGATGAAATATGGTCAGCCGATTTAATTCATATGCCAGTCGAAAGGGGATTTAAATATTGCTTAACAGTTATAGATTTATATACGAGATATGCATGGGTTATTCCTTTGAAAAACAAAACGGGATTATCAGTCAAACACTCATTTGAAACGATTATGAAGCAATCTAATCGTCATCCAGAAAAACTGTGGGTAGATAAAGGAAGTGAATTTTATAACAAAAATATGAAATCTCTGGGATTTGAAATTTACAGTACGCATAACGAAGGTAAAGCTGTAGTTATTGAAAGATTTAACAGGACTCTAAAAAATAAATTATTCAAAAAGTTCACGGAATTGAAATCTCAAAAATGGCTTAAAATATTACCAGAGGTTGTAGATGAATACAATAACAAAATTCATTCATCTATAGGTGTCACACCAACACAAGCCTCGAGTAATCCAAATATTATAATTCAATTAACGCGCAACATAACTACGAAAATGAAATAAAGAATTTAAATATCAAACCCAAATTTAAAGTCGGAGATCGAGTTCGTATTTTCAAATATAAAAGTAAATTCGAAAAAGGTTACGTTGGATACTGGACGAACGAAATATTTATCGTTGATAAAGTAAACACCACATCACCTCCGACATATGAATTGATCGATCAAGACAAAGAACAAATCATAGGTAGGTTTTATCAAAATGAACTACACAAAACCGACTTTTAAAAATGAACAATGAAGAATTTGATAGAAGATTAAGAGATGTAGACAAGCATTTACGCTTTAAATTTTTTAAATTTAAATGCAAATCTATGTTCAAAATATTATTGAATGTGTTTTATCAGAATGTAATACAAGTTTTTTCAAACACAAACTACGTATATATTTAAAAAAAACCGACTTTTAAAAATGAATGAATTTCTCGATAAATATGGAACCGATACAACCACAAACTTTCAACTCATGAGATGGGCGAATGAGTTAAATATATCACCGTTTTATTATTGTATGAGAGATGAAATAAATAAGGTTAAGAAAGGTAAATTTTACGCTATAACAAATATACATACTTCCGATCAAAAAGGAGTTCATCATTCTGCTTTGTACAAAGACTTTGACTTTTATTTCTTCGATTCTTATGGATTAGAACCCACTGAAGAGATAATCCAATTGACTAATAAACCAATCAAATGTTCGACATTTCAAATTCAATTACCGGGACAAAAGTTTTGTGGTCAGCTTTCACTTTGGGTTTTATATCAGTTGAGTTTAGGAAAACAATTCGAAGAAATTATAATAAATTTAACTTAATAAAAATGGCGAATAAGTTTGGATTAGGTTCTTTATCTTTAGAAACCAAAAAACCTAACACAACAGCGTGGATAAATAAAGCCAAACCTTACTTCCTGGATCAAATCGGAGACACTCTTCAAGGTGATTTAGATATGAACAATTTTAGCATAACTAATTTAAAGTCTCCGGAAAACAATAATGATGCCATTCACAAGAAATATTTAATTGAACAATTAAATTTAATTGAAGTAAATAAAAACCATTTAAACGAAAGAATAGGCGATGTGAAAAGATTCTTCAAACGTCAACTAAATAATAAAGATTTTATTGATGATACTAAATTACAACAAGAAGTAACAAGTTTAAAAAATTTTATTCAACAACAATTAGTCAATGTAGTAGATAAAACTCAATTACAAACTTTAGATGATAAGATTACAAAGCAAAAAATAGATCTTAAACAACTAATAGCCAATATTAATCCAGGTATAAGTGAAGACAAATTATCTGCATTAGAAAGTAAACTTAGTGATGATAGTGAAATACAAAAACAAATAGTCGCAACAACAATTAATCAATGTAGTAGATAAAACTCAATTACAAAATTTAAGTTCATTTATATCTAATTTAGATGATAAGATTACAAAGCAAAAAATAGAACTAATAGATATAAGTGAAGACAAATTGCAACGAGAATTAACTAATCGCATTAGAAAAAAAGTTTCTCAAGAAAGAATCATATTATTTCAATATTCCATTTAGATTTTTGGGTTTTCCTAGTGGTTCTATTACTGATAATATTGATAAATCAAAAGACTATCGATATAAAACATATGGATTTACAACAAATATTAGACTATATTCTACTCCAAATTATCCTATTCTTCCCAAAAAAAATTTTGATGTTAATTATCCATATATTTTTAAATTTCGAGGAAAACTTACAATTGAAATAACATTTCCTATACAGGTAAAAGTTGATTCATTATTCTTCAGACAAAACTCAATATCATCTAATAAATTTAACGCTCGTAAAGTTCTTCAGTTTATCAATGGTACAAAAAATGTAGAAACTAAAGAATTAGAAATTAACGACAAAAACAACAAGATTAGTCACTTACATGAAATTAAAACGAATGGACAATATATAGATAGGATTAGAATGTTAATCATACCAGATAATGAAAAAGATGAATTTACATTGAGTGATTTTGATATGTTATTGGAGACTGAAACTCCACCATCAATGAATATTATTAGAAATCCAGAACCACAAAAAAAAGATATAAGCAGATATCTTTTTTTACGAGCAACAGACTTTGAATACGTAAAACTATATTTTGTTGATAATGATATATTTACCTCACTCGATATTCATAAAAGTCAACAAAATCAAAATTTTTTAATAAGAGATGATGTATTTGTTAAAATATTTGTCTCTATTGAAAAACCAAAATTTTCAGTTCATCTGAATAAGATTAATGATTCGAAAGAACAAATATCATTAGTAACTGTAACAGTTAATAGTAAAGCAGCTATATCAGAAGTTCACTTAATTTAATTACCTAAAAATGGAACTCGAAAGTAGACAAAACTACATGATAGAAAAACAAAATGAACTAAAAGAAAAACTAAAACAATTCAACAAATGTAGAAAAACATGGAGTAGAATCGATTCTGTTTTCAAAACATTAAGTACAGTTTTAACAATAGGGATAACGGTGGCAACAGCCGTAACCGGTGGATTAATGCTCCCAATCATCGTCCCAATTAGCCTCGTTCACTGCCGTTCAAACTTCATCTTGTGGTTTGATTACTTTAGGTTTTACATCAAAACAAAAAGCTTATTATAAAAGGAAAACAAAAATTTTAAATACATATCTTAATAAATTATTCATTTTTTTCGAAAGATCGAGAGAGGATAAGAACATAACCATTGAAGAATTCAATGAAATTTTAGATAAATTTGATGTAGAAATATCATCAATAAAAGTTAAAATTCCTAGTTAAAAATAGTTGCTTTAAAAATATGAATAAATTTATATCACGTGTTCTTTTTTCCAATGTTATTGAGCATATCTCTGACGTTTTTTAATCATTTAACGGACAAATTGAATTAGATGGAAAGATAACTCAAGATGGAAAATACATACAGGACATAAAATTTGTAGGTTCTGATCGCATAACTTTTGTCGAATTCTTCATGTCGCTGAATGGTAATCATGCTAATTCGAATATTTCTTATTGGTATTTCACAGGAACAATGATTTTCCATAAAAACCCTAGTGGTAATCAAAGCTCATTATAATTTTTTTTTTCGAAAAATTCCTAGTTAAAAATAGTTGCTTTAAAAATATGAATAAAATTGAAATTGTAGACGATAAAAAATTCATATCAATGAAAATTTTAGACGATATCTCTGATGAATTAGAAAATAAATTCATATCAAATAAACTTTTTTCCGATGTTATTGACCTTATCTTCTGATGAATAACATTTAAAGGGCAAATTGAAATAGTTGGAGAGATAACTCAAGATGGAAAATACAAACAAGACATGAATTTGTAGGTTTTAATACCAAAACTTTT
>NW_008708646.1:126797-127837 GCF_000327385.1 Lottia gigantea | reverse complement strand
TATTTACAGAAAAAATGGAAAAGACAGAAAGAAATAAAGGGTAACTCTAATTATTTGCAAAATATTAATTTCACATGTTCCTATCAACACAAATCATCTAGTTTGGCAGCATGGGGAAAATCATCCAATGAATTTGAGAAAGATCAAGGATGTTAATATTGCAAAATACACTAAAGATAATTGGGAATCTTTAAGACACGAATGGGAACCTTACGCTAAAAGAGATACTCTATGTCTCGGAGCTTGTTTGATAAAATACAATCAAGTTTAAGAAGTGCTCCATGTTTGTCCAGTAGATGCAAAACATGTCCCTTTATATCAGAAACTCATTATTTTGTAAGCAACTCTACGAATAAAAGGTATCCGATCCAGGAACATCTAACATGTGAACATTCGAATGTAATATATTTAATTGCATGCAAGAAATGCCCCAAACAATATGTAGGAGAAACTAAGAATAATTTACGAACTCGCTTTAATGCTCATAGGTCAGACATCAAATTAAAGAAAGACAAGCCTGTTTCTAATCATTTCAACCTCGACGACCATTCAATAGACGATCTCACCCTAATCCCAATTGAGTGTATAGAAATTGACTTGCCCGAAGATGAAACTACCAAATTCCGTCAATCTAGGGAGGCCCATTGGATTGAGACATTGAATACAGCAAGACCTATAGGACTAAATATTCATCATAATGTAGGCATAGCACCCTTTGTTGTCCCGTTTAATACAACCAGCAATCGAACAAGCAAGATAGTTCATGCCCACTATAAGAGCCTTCAAGAGAAATTCCCCCATGTCTATAAGCAGAAAATGATAGTTGCATATTCAAAAAATAAGAACTTAAATGATAATATTGTTCATAGTAAACTAAAAACAATCAGTACATAACAGATACTATACTTCTCGCCCATCGGGCGAGTTATTTTTTCTAATTTCAGATCAGAATAAGAACAGAAGAAAACCCAATATCAAGACCCTTAATCCTAATTTCTAAATAAAGTGTCTGCTCCACCCTAGGCCTGTACATTTGGGAG
>NW_008708646.1:118860-122544 GCF_000327385.1 Lottia gigantea | reverse complement strand
CTTCTACTTCCGATGGTGTTTAAAAGAGGAGAAACGTTTAAGGGTTACTCTAACTATAAGATTAAGGTAGAAGACTACATTCAATTAGCTATTGGACATGACGTAACGAATGAATTTAAGAAACCTTGGGTAAAAAGTTTTACTAATGGAATAGTTATTCCTAATGAAAAACAAAAGAAAGTTTTCAGAAGTTATCTGAATCTCGTTAAGAGAAAAGCACCAAACAGTGAAGGAATTATGTATCCTTACAACAATAAAGATGAGATGTGTTTGGATGAAAACTATGAATTTGATGATTTCGATTATCTAACTATTCAAGAAGAGAATGAAGAGTGTTAATTTTTTTGTTTTAAATGAAGTTGAATAACAATTTCCTCGTTACCAAAATCTATAAACCTATTTTTACCATCTTTGATTTCCAGATTTATTCTATATCCAATAGGAACAGTGAATGTTGGAAGACTGTAAATAATCTGACGTTTGTATTTATTGAAAAATCCACCGTTTATTAAATTGCAATGTATATTTATCACATCGATATCATTCTCGATATTAGCTTTGTGTGGTGCTAAAGTGGATTGGGTGTATATTTTTTTTTATCAAAACCTAGTAAAGTATTTAATGAATTTTCTAAGTTGAAATCAACTTGACTATTATTTCTTAATATCAATTTTATTTTGTTTAGATTCAAATTACCTTCGAATTCGATATTGTTTTTACCATTGACGCTTCCTGCGTATTCAGATAAGTATTCGTTAATGGCTATGTATTCGTAGCTTCCTGGTAGTAAACGTATGGTTTTGAATGTAGCTCCATTATCTGTTGATATTTTTATTTGGTTATTTTTTCGTTGATATTTCTAATGGAATTGTAAACAGAGAAATACTTTAATTCCAATTCATATTCTTGATTGCGATCGAGTTCGTACTCATAATCTAGAGATAATTTAATGTCTGATTTATTTGAGGTGATGACGAATAGTTGTTCTTTATTTGACATTTTTAATCACGCTTTTATAATAATTTTTATCTATGATACCTTTCTCTAGGAGTCTTTTTAATATACAATTCACTTCATTAAATTGTCTGTTTGATCGATGTCCTTTCATGGCCGCCAATATTAATCGTAATCTATTAAGCAATTCTTCATTATTATCGGATAAAAACGTTATACCTTGTCCAGATGCCACCATATCATCGAAATCGTCTATTTCTTGTATGATTGGTGTATAATCTTCTGCATAATCATCTGATTCCTCTTCCTCAATAACTTCATCACGTTCAATTACTCTTTTATATAGTTTAACTTCTTTCGATCTTCTTGTTTCGGGTCCTGATTTTCTTATTGCATCTAGAAATTTGGAGTATGCTACTAAATCCTTATAATCGGCAATACCAACATCCTCGCCATTCATTAAATCTATTAATCCTTTCGTTAATGTGTATACGTAATCTTTTGTGTCGATTTTGAATTGTGGTGAATTTCCACTAAATATAATTCTAAATCCATTAAACAATAAACCTTTATTATCAACGATTGGTGAAATGCTCTTTGGTAAATCTGGGTCAGGGTTTGAAACAAGACGATTTATATCATCTAATGTTCTAATTATAACACTCCTTCTATAGGAGGTGTAGGTTCTATAGGAGGTTTATATTCTAATTTCCTTTTAATATCCTCTTGAGATTTTAATATGGGTTGAAAAGAGTTTGTAGATTTTCCGTTAATCCGAGTTGTTGTAATCTGTTATTTTCAACTTGGGTCTTTATTTTATTCTTAGCTTTGATATATTCTCTATTTCTTTTTAAAATATTATTCCAATCCATTTTTAAAAAAATAAAATTAACATATATCGTTCATAACTCTTTCACCTGCAGGTTTTCTAGTATTTACAAATACATATCCATGATCATCTGGATATCTCCATTGAGCTTTACAAACCTTTTTAAATGCCTCTCTGTCCATTCCGTGATTTATCGATTGAACGATTTGAGATAAATCTTTGTCGTTTAATTCAAATAATAAAAAACAATCTGCATTTTTTCTAATGAACATAGAATCCATCCCGTAAAAAGATTGGGTTTGGTATATGCAGTGACAGTTGTGATGTCTTCCTTTCGTGAAGAATTCTTGTTGAACGGCTTGATTTCTTTGCGCCACGCAGTCGTCAAACAACATTAAGTTCTTTCGCTCGCTATCAATTTGAGACAAATCTAGATCATTAACATTTTTCGCAAGAAAAACTTTTATATCCGTTGGTTTCTTTCCTTCGATGTAGTTATCTATGAAATCTTTTAATTCCACTTTTTCTTCGTTTTCTTCGTAATATTGAAATAGGTCTTGAACATCTCTCTTTGGTAGATATTCTAAAGCTTTGAGAAATTGATAATACGATTGCTCTGGTGTTGTTGTGTAGATATACAAAGAATCGAAATCTAAAAGGTTTGGTGTTGTCAACATGTTAAAAGTGAGATGAGTTTTCCCAGAACCGGAACTACCGCATATACACATGAGCATTGGGTTATTAGGAAATATTTCTGAATGATTAAATTTTTTACCCATTTTTTATTATTTTAATTTGTTCCAAAAAACACTCCTTCTCCTTTACACTTCGAAAGATATATTCCGTCTCCAGTGTGTATATTTTTTAAAAATATTCCATTACCCTTATGTTTGACTTTGATTTCTCCCGTGTCAATACTATCTACTAATTTATTTAATCCTTGTTTAACAGTTTTCTTGGTTTCTTCACTAAATCTTTTTCCAAATTCTTTCATTGTGCCTATCATTTCTCCCACTCCTGAACCTTCGGCCAACTTTTCCATTTTTAAATTATGTCTACGTTGTTCGGCTGCTTTCTTTGCGTTGGCAGCAGCTGTTACTTCATCTGCTTTCTTATCGTTGGCAGCTTTTACTCCATCAGCTGCAGCACCAGCTATTGTACCGGCTGCAATAAGTCCACTAAATACTAAAGGTAGGGAAAATATAAATCCACCTTCTTTTGCATTCTCTCCAAAGAATATCTTATCGTCGTTGATTTCTCTTTGTAGATGAATTTTATATTGTAAGCCTATGGAAACTTTTCTATGTTCCAACAGACCGAATAAAGGATATAATTTCCAATTTACGTAATTACCCCACCTATTATTCTCAACAACATTATTATACTGAAGTACTCGTTTTTCGAATCCATGATTAACTGCTCGTCCTACTCTTTCTATCGTGTTTCGATCAACAACTCTCACTCTAGCTAAATCGGCATCATTTGCAAGATTTCTTACCGGTTCTTTTAAAATACTTCCATCACCAACATCAGGTATCCAACCTGAGACTGAATCGAAATCTTTAGGATATAAACCTGTTTTCAACATTGTGTCGAATTCCCCAGGATGTTTGATTGTTTCTATCGGATTTCAACCAGCTTCCAAAACCATCTCGCTAAATAAAGATGGAAAGAAATTGTTTTCTAACGTTGTATTTGTTTGTGGAACTTGATTCTGTGTGGCTTCTTTAATTTTGAAATCGCATCTGAAATAAGCATCGGAAAGAAGCAACCAATTCGATAATGAATTTATTTCGAAGGTAATTCTACCACCATCATTCAATTGGGATTTAGAACCAACAGTGGGTGAGATGATAATATAATCCTCTTTTTTCTTGTTAAATGAATAACGAATTGGATCG
>NW_008708646.1:112500-113333 GCF_000327385.1 Lottia gigantea | reverse complement strand
ATATTATAAAATATATACAACTTTTTACTACTGAAGTTAGGGTAATGGTAGGTTTAGGATATTATAAAATATATACATCTTTATACTACTGAAGTTAGGGTAATGGTAGGTTTAGGATATTATAAAATATATTCATCTTTTTACTACTGAAGTTAGGGTAATGGTAGGTTTAGGATATTATAAAATATATACATCTTTTTACTACTGAAGTTAGGGTAATGGTAGGTTTAGGATATTATAAAATATATACAACTTTTTACTGCTGAAGTTAGGGTAATGGTAGGTTTAGGATATTATAAAATATATACAACTTTTTACTGCTGAAGTTAGGGTAATGGTAGGTTTAGGATATTATAAAATATATACATCTTTTTACTTCTGAAGTTAGGGTAATGGTAGGTTTAGGATATTATAAAATATATACATCTTTTTACTACTGAAGTTAGGGTAATGGTAGGTTTAGGATATTATAAAATATATACATCTTTTTACTACTGAAGTTAGGGTAATGGTAGGTTTAGGATATTATAAAATATATACATCTTTTACTGCTGAAGTTAGGGTAATGGTAGGTTTAGGATATTATAAAATATATACAACTTTTTACTACTGAAGTTAGGGTAATGGTAGGTTTAGGATATTATAAAATATATTCATCTTTTTACTACTGAAGTTAGGGTAATGGTAGGTTTAGGATATTATAAAATATATACAACTTTTTACTACTGAAGTTAGGGTAATGGTAGGTTTAGGATATTATAAAATATATACAACTTTTTACTTCTGAAGTTAGGGTAATGGTAGGTTTAGGATATTATAAAATATATACAACT
>NW_008708646.1:111589-112450 GCF_000327385.1 Lottia gigantea | reverse complement strand
TTTACCTATGTCTGCTGGACTAGGAGTAGGTGAACTTCGGGCTCGTTTAGGGGTTTGGTTCGGCAGCGTGGTAGCTCTAGATGGTGCAGGTGTAGTGTCCATTTCAGTTGGTAGAGATATGGTTACTCTGGTTTTTGTTTCGTTGATTGTTTGGTAGAATTTGGAAATTACAGCTTGAGTTAGATGTTTCCCATAGGAGCGACGGGCCCAGGACAGGGCATGAGAAACGATGCGGTCGACGGCAGGTGATGATAAAGACTTGGTACGAATGGTGGTCAGCTTCTCTTGAAGTGTGGTTTGGTAATGGTCGATCAGGACCTGCGTAACCTTACAGAGCCATGTCCGATTGAGGGATCTAATATTCGCGTCGACAGCTGATGTTTTCATTGCTGGACGGATAAAACTATCCAACTCAGAGACTTTGCGTTTGAAGGTTAACGCTGGTTGGCCTTGCTGTTGAAGGGTAAGGATTGCCAAATGATGGAGGCACTGCAAAACTTGGAAGAACACCTTCACAAAGGGTTCTTTCTCCTTATGAGTGGGGACTGGTTGGCGTCGGTGGGCTGGTAGTCGTTTCTGTTGTTGGTCAGGTCGATGGTTACCTCTTGATTGGTAGGCTGTGTTGTAGGTAGGTCGGCGATGGGGTGGGATATAGCTGGATGGGTTGGTTGGTGGTCGATGGAAGACAGGGCCGTTGTAGGGTACGTGATATTGGTTTGGTTGACGATTAGTTTTTCTATTTCTGGCTTCTTGCCAGTGGTTGTTGTAGTTGGGGAGCATAATGAAAATAACTTGGGGTTAGAAGGGAATGTACAGCGGATGTAACAGGAGGAAACTGTATATGCTAGCGTGAAAATGTTG
>NW_008708646.1:108695-110594 GCF_000327385.1 Lottia gigantea | reverse complement strand
TAAAACTGTGAATGTTTTCCAGGTATCTACACAGGATCTCAGTTTACCACTGTTAGAAGAATGAGAATTACTTTCCTATCAACTTTGGGATGCTCTTGTCATTGGAGAGTGGAAGTAACAGTACTTGGTGGAGTCTGCTGATTTTTTGGGACGACTGAAATAGTTCCTATTTTCATAACTTCTGTAGTTATTATAATTATTATTATAAGAATAAGGTTGATACCTTCTTTGACCTCTATATTGGTTTAAGCGATTTAATTCTCTACCTTTACCAAAGGTATTTCTATTAAAATATCCACGGCCTTGTTTTAGAGCGACACCATACCGATTAGCCTTACTCAAAATCCCATCCCCCAAGAAGCCATGGGAGTCTTTTCTTTACCTAGACTTGCATACTTTATATCAAGCAAAAAATCGACAAATTATATTGAACTTATGAAAACGGTGATTACATCCGAAAATAGCACCTTAGCTTCCTCATTTGAAAAAATTTCAAAATTTCAGTCAGCGAGATGATATATACCATCCCTATAGCATTTAAATCCTTTATCAACGCCATGATGAGATTTTTCTATATCAGTCCAAATTTCATTATTGACAAGTGGAGTACCAAGCCTCTCACAATTACCAGGCGATTAATACTTGTAAATGATGCTGGTTGAACAAGCTTAATAAGATATGCAAGAAAGTTAGAGACATCAGGACCTCTTTCATGTACCTTAACGTGGGCAACTGCCACGAATCAAACTCGCCAACTAGAGAATCAGATATATCTAGATTAGCATTCTGAATGTCTTCTGGTGTCTCTGACTGAAGAGAGTATTGTTCAACTATCTATTATTAGAGGAAGAATTTCTTCCGTTTCCATTGCTATCTAAGTGTTGATCGAAATCGTTGAATCTAAAAATATTTATAGGAGTTGTTGACCTTGTTCTTGAAAACGCTTTCAATATTTAGCTCGTGAACACTGAAAGGCACGATTTTGACAAAACTTGGAAAAATTATTCAGTATCACCCCAAAAAGATCACAAGAATTGTATGAATGAAGGTTGAATATTTCATACTTGTGATTGTTACTGTACTGACAAATATTTATTATATTCAAAATCAAGCGGCCAGTGGGTGTATATTACCTTACATGGCAGGCTATCTTTTTCTATACAGGTTATTGAAATAATGGCAAATAATGAAAATGTTCTGGACACATGCCAGATGTTCGCCCAGATATCACTTATTGTCGGGGTAATATAATACCATTTCCTCGCATGACGACAGACAAGCAATCAGCAGATACATCAATGATGACTTCATGCCGTAGTGTTGCGACAACCCCTGATAAAAAAATCTGTAAATGTTAGAAGAGATCGTATAAACGGTTCTAAAAGACCCTTAGACTGAAAATGAAGAGAAGGCATAATCAACCAATCAACACAGTAAGAAATCTTTAACTCATTTTGACAAATAAACGTTTCAATGAACTAGTGAAATGGTGACTTGTCCCGGTAACCAAATTACCACTACCCATCAAATCAAATCTAGAGCAGAAATTAAAAGTATAAGTGGCTGATATTATAGATAATAAATTGCAAAGAGAATTGAAAATTTAGAATCAAGAGTAAACAACATTTGTGATAAAGTGAGTGAAGAAATTGGCAAGCTTAAATCAGAAATAGAACTTCATTACAAGGATTATCAAATAAACCACTAAGATTGGGCTGAATTTAACTCACTAAGTTAAGACTATTAATACAACTTGAGGATAGTAACGAGGAGTTGCACACTGATCAAGTAGTGTCTAAAGTGAGTGACCTCATCAAAAATAGACTTGACTTGACGAGATTAATGTAACCTAAGTTGAACGACTAAAACTTAGAAATCAAAGTACATTAAAAAAAAACC
>NW_008708646.1:107856-108645 GCF_000327385.1 Lottia gigantea | reverse complement strand
TATAATGAATCACAAGATGAAAACATATCTTTTGTCGGCCGAAATAGCTGAGTTGGGAGAGCGTTAGACTGAAGATCTAAAGGTCCCTGGTTCGATCCCGGGTTTCGGCAGGAGTGCTGAACTCTGGCGGCAGACACTTTTTTTTCTTTGGAAAATGCAGAAGAATGTAACCCCTTACGTTATAGCACACTGGAACAATTCATATACCAAACAATGCAAATACGTCATAATGAGCGCTTGGAGTAATCCTTCATGCACGGGTATGTCAGGATGGCCGAGCGGTCTAAGGCGCCAGACTCAAGGATATCTTCCTTCGCTGCCATTCAGTGAAATGAGCGTTCTGGTCTACGAATGTAGGCGTGGGTTCGAATCCCACTTCTGACAAATAATTTTCCTTCTGTTTTCTATTGAACAATGACCCCAATTGTTCCAACGGGTTGTTTCATGCGGCTGAATGCGCCGCTGGTGTAGTGGTATCATGCAAGATTCCCATTCTTGCGACCCGGGTTCGATTCCCGGGCGGCGCACACTTTAACCAACATTTTTCTTGCATGGGATCAATTCAACACATGCAGGATTTTCGCCACAGATGCAGTTTTCTACTGCGAACGGTGCCTCAATAGCTCAGTGGTTAGAGCACTGGTCTCGTAAACCAGGGGTCGGGAGTTCGAACCTCCCTTGAGGCTGTGTCAGTTGATAGGTATACTTTTCATCATTTATGACAAATTTCCTGTTCGAGAGATTCGTCGATGGGGGTAAATGGACCGTACACCGCTTTTGCCACGTCGG
>NW_008708646.1:0-102524 GCF_000327385.1 Lottia gigantea | reverse complement strand
TACTCGTTATAAAACCTAATCCATGTCTTGACAAGTATAAATGAATCGACTTAAGCATATCCAGCAATGTTAATATGGTACCGCTCCACCCCGAATAACACTGCAGTAAACTATCATTGTCTCGCTCGCTTGAAGAGGAGGGTGTCGAGTGATATAAAATTGAGAGAGAGAAAATAAACGAATGACTTTCATGTAATAGCCTGACCTTTCCATGCCTCGATAGCGCAGTAGGCAGCGCGTCAGTCTCATAATCCACTCAAGAGAAGAGCAATCTGAAGGTCGTGAGTTCGATCCTCACTCGGGGCAGATATTTTTTCAAAGTAAGAAATCATTTATTATTATTCAAAACCAGTAAAATCTTTATCGATCCATTAAATAACCTAGAGTGGTTAAGGCGATGGACTGCTAATCCATTGGGGTCTCCCCGCGTGGGTTCGAATCCCATCCTCGTCGAAATGTATTTTTTGTAATCCGTTCTGTAGAAATACCTGTTTCCGAATTCTCGACCTCAGTCAACGTTCTCTAGCCCTGTGAATTAATCACATCTCAAGCCCTTCCTAATCCTTAATCCATCCACTGCAGTGCTTCAATGCCCAACCTTATTTCACAACGGTTGATGTCAGCCGAAATAGCTCAGTTGGGAGAGCGTTATACTGAAGATCTAAAGGTCCCTGGTTCGATCCCGGGTTTCGGCAGGAGTGCTGATCTCTGGCGGCAGACCCTTTTTTTTCTTTGGAAAATGCAGAAGAATGTAACCCTTTACGTTATAGCACACTGGAACAATTCATATACCAAACAATGCAAATACGTCATAATGAGCGCTTGGAGTAATCCTTCATGCACGGGTATGTCAGGATGGCCGAGCGGTCTAAGGCGTCAGTCTGGCTTCTGTTTTCATTGCGAAAGGACGTGTTTTCCTTAGCTCTGAAGTTTAACCAAGCGAGAGAGTTTTCAGTAAAACTCAGTGAGGATTTGTAAATAGATTTCGTATATATAGTAACTTTATATTTAGTGTATATTTGTACATAAACTACGTTTTTAGGGGCCTTTTGTTCCAATAACTGTGATATTTTTGACTGTGATAATATATTCTGTGATAATCTACTGTGATAACCTTTTTTGTGATATTCTCCACCCCGCATAGGATAGCGGTGGTGCTTTTCTGGATATAAAATGGCGACGTCAGGACGACGATACGCCAAAGAAAACACCGTAAAGGTTACAAATGTTGACTTAAAAAAGGTATTTATGATTGATTTTATCGAAGAAGCTGAAAGATGTATAGGAGAGGGCACAGTGTATGCATGTGTTCCCAGACCACCTAGTAATATAGAGATAACATTAAATTCCGTAGAAAATGCTATAAAATTATGTGATGAAGGTTTGAACATTCACGATGAACACTTTTCAGTTGAATTATGCTTTTCTAAAAATACTGTCGTGTCAATATTTAATCTCCCGAGTCATATTGATGATGAAGTTATAACAAATAAACTAGAGCAATATAAGATTGAAATTGTAGAAAATGTAGTGCGCCATTATTACAAGCAAAGACCAGATAGTGCCGACGGAACACGCCATGTCAAATGCAAATTCCCCCCGAATTTTCACTCGCTTCCATGGGCCATGCAGTTTGATACCCCCGATGGCCCCCAAACCTTTAAAGTTGTACATAATAATCAAAGTAAGGTGTGCTTCGAATGTTTATCTCCCGAACACGAAAAAAAAGAATGCCCCAAAATACAATGCCGTAAATGCAAGATTTTCGGACACATGGCTTTCAACTGTAAAAATGAGAAATGTGACAAATGTGACAGGTATTTAACTCAATGCACGTGTGAGGAGTTCTATGATACAAACGAAGGAGAAGTTAATATAGAGGATGTAAACAGTAATAAGTCTACTAAGTTGACACAGGCAAAGCGAGACCTAAGTGTATCCACAGACGACGAATATCTGGACAAAAAGCAGCGAAAAGACTCTAATGGCGAACAACGCCCGCCCACTGAATCAACCCGCAATGACCCCCATTCCTTTCTTAACGAATTTTCCGTAATCGAGAGCCCAATAGATAATCCGCGTAACACCGAAACGGCCGAAATTCCACATGATTCAAATCTTACAGCCGGTGATCCCCAATCGAATTGTGACAAACTGGATGTTAAACTAACAGTAAAAAAGGGCAGTGACGGCAAACTCAAACGTACGGCAATTGCTACAGGAAAAACCTCCCCCAACAAACTTAGTAAATTTAACTCTAGAAAGGATGTGCCTATGGAATCCACCCCCCCTGCCAAAAATTAACACTCTTAAGAAGTAGTTTTATTACATTTTTATCCCTTATGCCTGTTTTAACTTTTATATTTTATTCAACCCTTTTAACGTTTTTCATGCCAAAAATCACAACCTGGAACGTGAATGGCTTACGTGAGATGAAAAAACTGGAAAAAGTAATTGGTCAATTGCAAGAAAGCAGTGCGGATGTAATTGCACTTCAGGAAACTTTTTGGACTGACGAATTATTAGGCACTGTGGAAAAACTATGGGATGGACCAATATTCACTAGTAATTTTGTTAATAATCGGCGGGGAGTAGCCATACTATGTAAAAACAATTTGAAAGATTCTATCCTAGGTAATTTTAAAGATAGCGAAGGACGGATTTTAAAAGTTGATTTTTTAATTGATGATGTATATTTTAATGTTTTAAATATATATGCTCCCAACAAAGACGGGGATAGGGACGAATTTTTTAACTCAATTTTACATTTTTTAACCCCAACTTCTATCTTATGTGGAGATTTTAATAACATTTTAGACCCTTTTTTAGACAGAGCAAAGGACATGCATTTTAACAAAAAGAGCATATCTATTTTTAACAATTTTATTTTACAACATAATCTCTGTGATATTTTTAGACGTAGAAACCCTGATAAAAGGCAATATACCCGGACCAATTATCTTAATAATGTTTTAAAGGCTAGTCGTTTAGACTACATTTTTATACCTCATAAATTTATACACCATGTTTTTAAAGTTTTTATTACATATACATTATTATCGGATCATAATCCAGTTAATATTTTTATTGATTTAATGATTGTGAAAGAGGTCCGGGTATATATATTTTTAATAATTTACTTTTAAAAGATGAATATTTTACCAGTACTATAAGAAATATAATTAACAAGGAAAAAGATAGTCTGTTATATTCCTCAGAGATACTAGTTTGGTGGGATAATCTTAAATACAAACTTAAAAACTTTTCACAATGGTATTCTAAAAAGAAAAAGAAAGAAGAGAAAGAAAAATTTTGGTCCCTCCAAAATAGGATCTCTAGGGAATATGACAGATTATCTCAGAAAATGGCCCCTGATCTCACTCTTATCAAAGAACTAGAATTAAAACTACAAGAATTGGAAGATAATAAATGTAAAGGGGCCATTATAAGAAGCAAATTCCAAAATGCTACCCAGGGTGACAGGTGTACCTCTTTTTTTTGTCTCTAGAAAAGCAAAGACAGATAAAAATGTAATTAAGGAGTTAAAAAGTGACCAAGGGGAAATTTTAAATCAAACTAATTCTATTTTATATGAATGTTCTAATTTTTATTCAAAGTTATATGCTCCAGAAAATCCTGATGATTTTAATACTATACATGATGTTGGTAATATTTTAGACTCTACCATTTCCTCTGTGGATAGAGATATTTTAGATGCCCCCATTATTTTAGAAGAAGTTATTAATGCGTTACAATCTATGTCCAAGGGAAAAAGTCCTGGCTTAGATGGTTTAACATCTGAATTTTATTTATATTTTAAAGAAATTTTAATGCCCCTTTTTTTAGATGTTTTAAACCATATTTTTAATCATAGTATTTTATCCAAATCAATGAAAAGAGGAGTTATAGTTTTAGTCTACAAAGACAAGGGAGATAAGACACTTTTAAAAATTTTTAGACCTATTTCTTTTTTTAGCACTAAGGTTAAAAAATGTTTTAGAGTCGATTATCTCCCCTGAACAGTCTTGTTCTGTTCCAGGCCGAAGCATTTTAGAAAATGTTGCAGGTATTCGAGATGTGATAGATTATGTTAATCACGAAAACGAAGATATGTGGCTGTGCCAATTAGACGCGGAAAAAGCTTTCGACCGTGTGTCATTCGAATACCTGCAACATATTCTAAAATGCTTTGGTTTTGGCCCAGTTTTTAGAAAATGGATTAAAATTCTATATACTGATGTTAAGAGCACTGTTAAAGTAAATGGTCACCTGTCGCCTTATTTTCCCATTAAGCGGTCAGTACGTCAGGGTTGACCATTATCCGCATTGCTATATGTCATATGCGCCGAGCCTCTGAATCAACCATTATCCGCATTGCTATATGTCATATGCGCCGAGCCTCTGAATCAACTAATAAAGCATTCCCCGGCACAAGGTATACATATAAAAAAAATTCTGAGGCTCGGTCATTGATTTATCAGCATGCGGATGATACAACCCTGACACTGGCCAACATTAATTCTGTGCAAGAGGTTTTTAAATGTATAAATAAATATTGTAATGCTTCAGGGGCCAAAATAAACATCCAAAAATCAAAGATTATGCCATTTGGATCTGCAGTAAATAAAACCATCAATATAAATCTACCTTTAACTATTGTATATGACATAATCTTGATTTTGGGTGTTTATTTTGGCAATAATGTTAAGGAATGTGTGAAGTCTAATTGGGAATCCAAAGTTTTTAAGGTGCAAAATTTATTAAACTTTTGGAGAAAGGGGCAACTCACTCTCCTAGGTAAGGTCACTGTAATAAACGCACTTTTATTATCTAAATTTTATTATACTATGTCTATCATCCCCATGCCTGACCATATACAACAACAAATAAAGACACTAATTACTAATTTCTTATGGCATGGAAAACCACCTTTAATCAAGTATAATGTCATGACACAAGCCAAGTCAGATGGAGGCATTGGGTTGATAGACATTAAATTAAAAGGGCAATCACTTTTATTAAAATGGCTTAAACAATATTTTAACCCTGTAAATAATACATTTTGGAAGCATACTATGACTTATTTTTTAAATTTATATGGTTCTTATGGTCTAGACAAGGATATTTTTAAAATTCATTTTAACCACAAGCTTTTAAATGGATTACCATGTTTTTATAAACAACTTTTAGTAGCCTGGAATACTGTAAATAATAATTCTAGAATGGAACCCTGTATTTTAAATGATATTGCTATACAACCTATTTTTAATAATATTTTACTTAATCACAATAATAAAGTTTTAGCATACAAATATTTTATACAGGCAGAAATTTTAACATTCTATGATATTTTATATTATGTAATACCAGGTTTCCTGCAAAATCACTCTATTGTTGACATGATTGAAGAAAAATTCCCTGATTTGGATGAAGACAAAATGATTAAAACTTATGATCATATTAAAACCTCGGTCCCATCCGAGTGGAGGAAAATCATTGATGCCAGCTCTTTTGTCGTTCATCCCGGGGAAAATTTCTTCGATCTTGACAATAATAGAGTGCCAAGTGACCAATTGACCTCCAAATTATTGTTATAAAATATTATTAAAGCTCAAGGATACAACACCAACTGCTACACACTATTGGCAGAAACAGAATTTGGAAGTCAATTGGCCACTTACATATAACAATATTTTTAAGTTTTATAAATCACCTAAAATGATAGACTTGGATTTTAGAATAGCACATAATGTTATATGGACCATGGAAAAATTAAAACGCATTGGGAAAGTTGAAAGTGACCTTTGTCCGGTGTGTGGTGACGAGCCAGAAACTATTGAGCACCTCTTTGTAGATTGTCTCGATTTAAGTTTTTTTATTTACCTTTTGCATCAAATGTTAAGGGATATTTTACCTTTTTCTTTTACGGATTTTGATTTTAAATGTTTTTTATTATTAACAAATCTGTTCCCTCAGAGCTTTTAAATATTATTTTATCATGTGCAAGGTAAACTATTTTTATTACAAGAAATGTATATATCGATAAACCTAATAGTCATATTGATTTAGTTATTTTATACAAGAATATTTTAGCAAGTGCCTTAATTTATCTTAAGCAACTTTTCCCTAAACATGTTTTTATACAGAAATTTATTTTACCTTCATGCTTTATCAATATACAACTAGATGATTCAATTAATATTGAATTTAAATAGTTTTTATAATGTATATTATTATTTATTTTATCAATATATTTTATGTGGATACCCACCTTTAAAGAAGAAAAAGAAAGAAAAAAAAAGAAAGAGAAGAAGAAAAAAAAAAAAAAAAAAAAAGGCGCCAGACTCAAGGATATCTTCCTTCGCTGCCATTCAGCGAAATGAGCGTTCTGGTCTACGAATGTAGGCGTGGGTTCGAATCCCACTTCTGACAAATAATTTTCCTTCTGTTTTCTATTGAACAATGACCCCAATTGTTCCAACGGGTTGTTTCATGCGACTGAATGCGCCGCTGGTGTAGTGGTATCATGCAAGATTCCCATTCTTGCGACCCGGGTTCGATTCCCGGGCGGCGCACACTTTAACCAACATTTTTCTTGCATGGGATCAATTCAACACATGCAGGATTTTCGCCACAGATGCAGTTTTCTACTGCCTCAATAGCTCAGTGGTTAGAGCACTGGTCTCGTAAACCAGGGGTCGGGAGTTCGAACCTCCCTTGAGGCTGTGTAAATTGATAGGTATACTTTTCATCATTTATGACAAATTTCCTGTTCGAGAGATTCGTCGATGGGGGTAAATGGACCGTACACCGCTTTTGCCACGTCGGGTTTTAGATACAGTGACAAAATTATTTAAAATGTTCGAAAGGTAGTGTACCATGGCCCATTGGGGACATTTGCAATTTTTTATTTTTCGACGTTTTTCAGTGGTTTGAGAGCAGAAGAACTGCAGAAAACAGGAATTGAAATTGTGAAAATTCGAGAAACCGACAAAAAATAGAAGGAGTGGGATCATACCACGGATAAAAATTTTGCAGGATATTTTTTGATGTATTTTCGGCGAAAGAAAACTGAAGGAAGCTTGAAAACAAGCCGTGCATGTATTCAAAGATCAAAAATTATTTTGCGTCGGCCGGGAATCGAACCCGGATCGATTGCTTGGAAGGCAACCATGCTAACCTTTACACCACCGACGCCGACAAAGGGCCTTGTTTTACTCGTTATAAAAACCTAATCCATGTTTTGACAAGTATAAATGAATCGACTTAAGCATATCCAGCAATGTTAATATGGTACCGCTCCACCCCCGAATAACACTGCAGTAAACTATCATTGTCTCGCTCGCTTGAAGAGGAGGGTGTCGAGTAATATAAAATTGAGAGAGAGAAAATAAACGAATGACTTTCATGTAATAGCCTGACCATTCCATGCCTCGATAGCGCAGTAGGCAGCGCGTCAGTCTCATAATCCACTCAAGAGAAAAGCAATCTGAAGGTCGTGAGTTCGATCCTCACTCGGGGCAGATATTTTTTCAAAGTAAGAAATCATTTATTATTATTCAAAACCAGTAAAATCTGTATCGATCCATTAAATAACCTAGAGAATGTTGTATGTGATGCAATGACCGTACAAAACCCTGAGACAGCTGTCGCTCTCAAGCCTCCATAGCTCAGTGGCTAGAGCACTGGTCTTGTAAACCAGGGGTCGGGAGTTCGATCCTCCCTGGGGGCTGAGAACTTTTTTTTCTCAATTCTAATCTCAGTACTCAATATTTCATGCTGTGGTCGGCCGAAATAGCTCAGTTGGGAGAGCGTTAGACTGAAGATCTAAAGGTCCCTGGTTCGATCCCGGGTTTCGGCAGGAGTTCTGAACTCTGGCGGCAGACACTTTTTGTTTTAACGGAATGAATAATATTCGATCCAATTGCCTGAGAAACAAAACGCATTGGACATGCGGAAGGCATGTGACGAGGTGGCCGAGTGGTTAAGGCGATGGACTGCTAATCAATTGGGGTCTCCCCGCGTGGGTTCGAATCCCATCCTCGTCGAAATGTATTTTTTGTAATCCGTTCTGTAGAAATACCTGTTTCCGAATTCTCGACCTCAGTCAACGTTCTCTAGTCCTGTGAATTAATCACATCTCAAGCCCTTCCTAATCCTTAATCCATCCACTGCAGTGCTTCAATGCCCAACCTTATTTCACAACGGTTGATGTCAGCCGAAATAGCTCAGTTGGGAGAGCGTTAGACTGAAGATCTAAAGGTCCCTGGTTCGATCCCGGGTTTCGGCAGGAGTGCTGAACTCTGGCGGCAACTCTGGAAAATGCAGAAGAATGTAACCCTTTACGTTATAGCACACTGGAACAATTCATATACCAAACAATGCAAATACGTCATAATGAGCGCTTGGAGTAATCCTTCATGCACGGGTATGTCAGGATGGCCGAGCGGTCTAAGGCGCCAGACTCAAGGATATCTTCCTTCGCTGCCATTCAGCGAAATGAGCGTTCTGGTCTACGAATGTAGGCGTGGGTTCGAATCCCACTTCTGACAAATAATTTTCCTTCTGTTTTCTATTGAACAATGACCCCAATTGTTCCAACGGGTTGTTTCATGCGACTGAATGCGCCGCTGGTATAGTGGTATCATGCAAGATTCCCATTCTTACGACCCGGGTTCGATTCCCGGGCGACGCACACTTTAACCAACATTTTTCTTGCATGGGATCAATTCAACACATGCAGGATTTTCACCACAGATGCAGGTTTCTAATGCGAACGGTGCCTCAATAGCTCAGTGGTTAGAGCACTGGTCTCGTAAACCAGGGGTCGGGAGTTCGAACCTCCCTTGAGGCTGTGTCAATTGATGGGTATACTTTTCATCATTTATGACAAATTTCCTGTTCGAGAGATTCGTCGATGGGGGTAAATGGACCGTACACCGCTTTTGCCACGTCGGGTTTTAGATACAGTGACAAAATGTTCGAAAGGTAGTGTACCATGGCCCATTGGGGACATTTGCAATTTTTTATTTTTCGACGTTTCTCAGTGGTTTGAGAGCAGAAGAACTGCAGAAAACAGGAATTGAAATTGTGAAAATTCGAGAAACCGACAAAAAATAGAAGGAATGGAGGAAAATAGAGAAACTTTAATTAGAACGATGACACAAAATACATAAAAATCACAAAAATTCATAAAAACAATAATTAATCAAAATTTCACACTGAATTTTTTGTGTTTTTCATAATACTTTGGAAAAAATTAATTTTTCATGTTTTCACTATTTTTACGATTTTGTGTACTCATTCTGTGCCCTATTATTCTCAATGGATCTTTTTATACGCCCACACATTAATGTCTGTCTGTCCACAATTGTTTGTTGACACGATAGAGAGCTGGGTTCTTGATGGATGGAACTTGGTGTGGGTCTTTGTAATCACCGAAGGATGAAGCCTATTGAAAATCAGACGAATCGAAAAATATTTACTATGAGTTATTGCCCTTGTTCTTGAATTGTTTGTGGACACGTAAGAGAGCTGGTTTCTTTATGGATTTTGACGAAACTTGGTGTGAGTGTTTGTAATCACTTCAGGATGAACCCTATTGAAAACCAGACCAATCGAAAAATATTTATTATGAGTTATTGCCCTTGTTCTTGAATTCATTGTGGACACGATAGAGAGCAGGTTTCTTGGTGGATTTTGACGAAACTTGGTGTGAGTGTTTGTAACCATTCAAGGATGAACCCAATTGAAAATCAGACAAATCGGAAAATATTTGATATGAGTTATTGCCCTTGTTCTTCAGAACCCGTTCAATTTTTAGTTTGTAAACACTCTGGAAGGCACAATTCTTAATGGATTTTTATGAAACTTGGTGAAATTGTTTATTATCACCCAAGGTTGAATCCTGTCCAAAATTAGAATAATCGAAAATTATTTTTATATGAGTTATTGCCCTTTTTCTTGAGAATGCGTTTAATTTTTAGTTTGTAAACACTCTAGGAGGCACAATTCTTGTCGACCTCCCGGACGACTTGGCTGCCATTACAAAAGTGGGCGTATTACGATGGGGCATCGCTATTTTTAAATTTTGGTATGTATTTAAATGTCAACATAGTGTGCGTACTACGAAAGCCTATTAGGGCCAAATTCATTGATAATATTTTTTATTTTAAAGTTGTAATTACAAGTTGTAAAGGTGTAATTACAAGTTGTAAAGGTGTAATAACAAGTTGTAAAGGTGTAATAACAAGTTTCTAAAGGTGTAATTACATGTTGTAAAGATGTAATTACAAGTTTGTAAAGTTGTAATAACAAGTTTATAAAGGTGTAATTACAAGTTTGTAGAAGTAATTACAAGTTGTAAAGGGGTAATTACTAGTTTGTAAAGTTGTAATTACTAGTTTGTAAAGTTGTAATTACAAGTTTATAAAGGTGTTATCTGTTACTACCCCCCTGTCACTATACACTCTCTGCCACAATACCAGCTTACTACACTATCCGTCGCTATACTGACTATTACTATACTCCATGTCACTACACTCGCTGGCACTACACTCTCTGCCACTACACTTTCTGTTACTACACATTCTGCCACTGCATCTACACTCTGTCACTACTCTCCGTGTCTCTACAGTCTCTGCCACAACACTATCTAACTACACTCTCACCACACTCTCTGTCACTGCACAATCTCTCACTACACACTCTGTTACATGTACTACAATCTCTGTCACTACACCTTTTGTAACTACAAATACACCCACTCTCTACTCTCTGTCACTACAAACCATGTATCTACCCACACTGTCACAACACTCCGTGTATCTACACACTCTGTCACTACACTGAGTGAAATGACTGTGAAGTGACTGTGAAGTTACGTGAGTGTAGTCACTACACTCCATGTATCTACACACTCTGTCACTACAGTCCATGTATCTACACACTCTGTCACTACACTACATGTATCTACACACTCTGTCGCTACACTCCATGTATTTACACACTCTGTCGCTACACTCCATGTATCTACACACTCTGTCACTACACTCCATAATTACAACTGTACAAACTAGTAATTATACCTTTACAACTTGTAATTACACCTTTAGAAACTTGTAATTACACCTTTATAAACTTGTAATTACAACTTTATAAACTTGCTATTACAACTTTACAAACTTGTAATTACATCTTTACAACTTGTAATTACACCTTTAGAAACTTGTTATTACACCTTTACAACTTGTTATTACACCTTTACAACTTGTAATTACACCTTTACAACTTGTAATTACAACTTTAAAATAAAAAATATTATCAATGAATTTGGCCCTAATAGGCTTTCGTAGTACGCACTCTATGTTGACATTTAAATACATACCAAAATTGAAAAATAACGATGCCCCATCGTAATACGCCCACTTTTGTAATGGCAGCCAAGTCGTCCGGGAGGTCGACAAGAACTATCAGTAAATGAAACATCTGTCGAAAACCGTGCCATCAAGAATGTTTACAAAATTGAACGATTTTTGAGTGTTTACAACTACAAGTTAAAAATTGAACGCGTTTTCAAAAACAAGGGCATCAATTCATATAAAATAATGTTTGATTGTTTTCATTTTGGATAGGGTTCATCATTGGATGATATTAAACAATTTCACCAAGTGTCATCAAAATCCATCAAGAATTGTGCCTCCTAGAGTGTTTACAAACTAAAAATTAAACGCATTCTCAAGAAAAAGGCAATAACTCATATAAAATAATTTTCGATTATTCTAATTTTGGACAGGATTCAACCTTGGGTGATAATAAACAATTTCACCAAGTTTCATAAAAATCCATCAAGAATTGTGCCTTCCAGAGTGTTTACAAACTAAAAATTGAACGGGTTCTGAAGAACAAGGGCAACAACTCATATAAAATATTTTCCGATTTGTCTGATTTTCAATTGGGTTCATCCATGAATGGTTACAAACACTCACACCAAGTTTCGTCAAAATCCATCAAGAAACCAGCTATCTATCGTGTCCACAATGAATTCAAGAACAAGGGCAATAACTCATAATAAATATTTTTCGATTGGTCTGATTTTCAATAGGGTTCATCCTGAAGTGATTACAAACACTCACACCAAGTTTCGTCAAAATCCATCCAGAAACCAGCTCTCTATCGTGTCCACAAACAATTCAAGAACAAGGGCAATAACTCATAGTAATTTTTTTTCGCTTGGTCTGATTTTCAAAAGGGTTCATCCTTGAGTGATTATAAACACTCACACCAAGTTTCGTCAAAATCCATCAAGAAACCAGCTCTCTTACGTGTCCACAAACAATTCAAGAACAAGGGCAATAACTCATAGTAAATATTTTTCGATTCGTCTGATTTTCAATAGGCTTCATCCTTGGAATTTAAGGTTGTAATATTGCGGTTAAGCAATGTTACGAAAGCACAGGCACAGGCATGTAGGCGTAACCTCTAGTGATAGAGCAATGTTTGTGAAGTTAGTTTAAAAGAATGATATAGAATATTTGAAATGCAAATCCATTATCTTCTGAATCTGAAATATATAAGAAGAATACTGGTTCCAACAGGAACATTAATAACCATGGAAATCATGATAAATATTTTTACTGCAGGTGAAACTGAGGAATTGTCCTATATTAAATGAAAAGGAAAATGCGTATTTCATATAAAAAAATATATATAATTTATTAAGTGAAAATAGTATACATGTATGATATTTTTGCGAGGAAACTCTTCAATGCAAGTTATCATAAATAAGAATTATTAATTAAAGGAAATGTACTAAACCTATGGAACGGGGATGGGGGGTAATCTACCACGGACTAAGATACCATTTAGATTTTTATTACGGGTATAGGCGATAACTAAATCATTTGTAAAGACTGTTGGAAATTTTTCCTGCAATTCTTTGTAAAGACGGATAATTATTCGGGGAACTTGACCAGCTGTGTTGTTGTATTGAATAACAAAAGGTATAATTTGGAAATCAACTTGGATGTTCATTCCTAAAGGATGCATGGTTTGTAATTTGTTTATCCAATAATTTTCGCGAATGAGTCGAATTTTCTTTGTATCAATGCCAGGTTGTTTGTATATCTGTTCAATGGGAATGATTTTCAGGTCTGTTAATTGGTGATCGGGTTGATTGAAGTGTTTTGAAACGGTTTTATTAATTTTTTTTAAGTTGATATCAGACTTATGATGGTTGAAACGGACCCTTAACGAATTTTTTGTCTCCCCAACGTATTGTTCTTCACATTTTGTGCAAGAAATGAGATAAATAATATTTTTGCTGTTGCAGTTGAGTTTTTCATTTACTTGAAATATGGAATCTGTGCGTCTATTTTGGAAAGAATTTGTTGGTAAAATGAAGGGACAGGTTTGACAGCGAGGGTTGTTACAAGGATAAACTGAAGAATTTGGTATTGGCAAAAGAATCGAATTATTTTTAGCAGAGATTTCAGCAACTGTTGAGCTTTTAATACCTCTCAAGAACCTTCTAGAATATCCACGCTCGCGCAATTTTTGGAAAACAATTGAACAAGCCTCCTCGAAGTCCTTCTTGCGCGTACAAATTCGGTGAAATCTCAAGATCTGCGACTTTATAATGCCAGAAAAGGTATGTTTAGGATGAAAAGATGATTTGAATAAAAGTTGGTGAGTATCAGTGGGCTTAAAAAAAACTTTAATATCTAATTGATTGGTTTCATGAAAATTGGTATCTTTAAAAACTGTGGTGTCTAGAAAATCAATCTGTTTGTCGCTAATATTAGAAGTTAATTTTACAGAAGGGTGGTGGCTATTGAGAGTATCAAAATATTCCCAAAATTCATCTATTGTATGAGTCCAAATTAAGAAAATATCATCAAGAAATCTTACATAAATTGGTAGTTTGGGACAGAGGAGTGAAACTTCTCTTTCCCATTCTGCCATGAAAATGTTTGCATAAGAGGGCGCAAAGCATTTTCCCATGGCAGTTCCTGAAGCCTGAAGATAAATATTTTCATTGAAAGTAAAGTCATTACGTTTTAAACAAATTTCCAAAAGTTCAAGAATTTCTTTATCTGGTCTATCAGGATCGGGCTTTTGCTCGAATGCCTGCTTTACAGCGCGTAATCCAGAATCATTGTCAATTTTAGTATACATGCTTTGAACGTCTAAAGAGACTAAAAGGGCATTTTCTGGGATCACGAGTTATTTTACCTTTTCCACAAAGTCGTTGGTGTCTTTGATATAGGCAGGATGTTTTGAGGCAAGAGGCAGTAAAAAGTGATCAATGTATTCTGATACCCTGTACGATTCGCTTCCACAATCGGAAATAATTGGGCGACCTTTTGGGATTTTATTTGGAGAGAACCACTCAGTTTCAGGATTTTTGTGTATTTTTGGGAAGGTATAAAGATGTCTCTGACGTGGTTCTTTTTTTGGCTTTAAATAATCAAATTGTTTTTGCTTAATGTAGTCTTTCTGAAGTAAATTTTTCAAAATATTTGTTATTAATTTAGAAGTTTCTTTGTAGATCGGGTCCTGCAAACGAGTGTAATGTTCAGGATTGCTTAATTGAGATTCGACTTCTTTAACATAATCCTGCCTCTTTAAGATCACACAACAACTGCCCTTGTCGCTTTTCTTGATAACAATATTCTTGTCATGTTTTAGAGCGTTCAAAGCAGTACGTTCCGCGTGCGAAAGGTTGTCTTTCTCGGTTACTATAGGCAAACGAGATATTTCATCATTCATTTCCTGAAAGGTATCCAAAATGCTTTTGTTTATACAACTATCCACGGGTGTGAATTTCGATTTTTCAACAAACTTGGTGATCGGACCACGAGAAGGCGTGTTTCTGTAGAAATAGTTTAACCTTAAATTTCTCTGGAATCTCTTTGTGGCTTCAATTAGTGGAGTGTGTGACAAAGGTTTCTTGGTAGGTATAAATTTAAGCCCTTTATCTAAAACTTTTTGTTTACTTGGAGAGAGAACTCTAGAGCTTAAATTAACAACTGTTTTTCCAAGCTGAAGACAAACATTGGGACCCCCCGCTCCTAGTTTAAAGGTGCTGTGGAAACTGTGACAAAGTTCATCCAATGGTCGTAGATGGCTTTGGCAGTCATTGGAGTCCAATGAATGTCGTCTCCTCTTACTTTAATGATAGTATCTACTGCTGAAATAATGGTTGTATTTGGTGGAGGACTGTTGATTATCAAGGCATTGAATTTCTCTAAATTTTTACTGTCGACTTTATTCTTCAGTTGGAAAGTATGAGCAGTGGGTATATGGGTGATGAAGATACGGGAATTAGGAAACACGGAAGAAGCTAAAGAAACAAGATTGGTTATTTTTTGAAGATAATATCTGCCGCTTCACCTCTATTGTTGAGGCCCACATGAAAAATAATGTTGTCAGGATCAATGCTATTCGATGCTGGTTGCTGCTGGTGTTTTTTAAGAATTTGGATGATATGGTCTATTTTGGCTCCTGGGTATGATTCAACTTGAGTGTTTGAGTTTATTTTGGATCTGTCGATTCTGTTCAGATTAGATGATCCCAATATCAAATTTGATTTGGTAACAGCAGGTAATGACCATGATTCTTTATTTTGGTTGGCATGACGACTTGGTAGTTGCTTAGGATCATAATCGATCTTGCGTCGGGAAGATTTAGAATTCTGCGAAGTTGATTGTCGAGAAGGAGATGGTGAAGAGGTTAAAGGAGATGAACTTGGCTGAGAAGAAGATTGTTGGGAAATACTCGAAGATGGAATAGCCAGATTGGGAGACTTAGAGATAGATTTTGAGGAAGAACTATTAGAGGGAAGGGTGGATGAACTTGTGGTGGGTTTAGTTGATAGAATAACGGAGGTTGTGGTAGTAGAGATTATAGCAGACGAACTAGTAGGGGTGGTAGTACATGAACAACTAGGGGTAATGGTAGACGAAGTAGTAGAGGGTATAGTTGAAGAACTTATAGAGGTCGTAGACGATGAACAGGTGAAGGGTGTTACAGACGAACTGGTAGAAGGAGTAATTACACTAGTTTGTGGATTGGAGGCAAAGGCAAATGATGGGGTTACTGAGAAATTGGTAGTACGATGAGTGGAAGAAGAGAAACTGGTAGAGGGCATGGAAGAAGAAGGCAATGTTAGGGACATAAGTGGGACAGGTTTAGTGGTTGGTGAAATCTTTGAAGTCTTTCTTGGTGTACCTTGGACTGCGTCTGGAGAAGAGGCTGAAGGGCGACGTTTGCGAGTGGGAGTTTGGCTGACATTATTTGGGATACTGTAACGGTTTGTAGTAGCGGCTGCAATGGTTTCTGTGACTTCCATGGAATCGTCAGGAATACCTATGTTACGTATGATGTCGGAATATTTTTTCAAAGATTCGTCGGACAGTTTATGTCTGTAGATGGTTTTGGCCCAGTTGATAGCCTTAGCAGAAAATTCTTTAATGCGAGAATCGGAAAAAGAGCGAGATTTTATGCCATTGATTTTCTGGATCAGCATGGATTCATAATGGTCTTTTAAAGAGGTGAGAATATCTTTAGCCCATGAATGGTTGATAGTGTTGATTATTCTAGAAATCACGTCGTTTCTCATAGCTGGTTTTATGAAGTGGTTTAGCTCCTTGATTTTATGATAAAAGTTTTTAGTGGACGACCTTCAAGCTGAGTTTTGATAACCGATAGGTGATGAAGAGCTTGCAAGACCTGATAAAACATTCGTATTATTGGTGCTTCAGCATTCTGGCTAACTCGATGTTGAGGATTTGATGGATATTGCTGATGGCTAGAGGGTTCCTATTATGCTGAGAGTAATGGTAATTTCCAGAGTGATTCCAATTTTGCTGAGTGTAATGGTTGTTTCTAGAGTGATTCCAATTTTGTTGAGAATTCTGGTGCCTATTAAACTGAGGAGCGGAGTTGAAATGATTCCAGTGAGGATGGGAATGATAGGGAGGGTGGACCGGAGGAAAAGCAAAATTAGACCCTGGATAGTGTCTAGGACCTAAATGACGGGTATTCCTAGCCATGGTAGATTATACAATATCGTCCAGATAGATAAGAGTTATTTAAATTTAAAATTTTAATACATAAATGATAATTCAAATATGTAAATATGTAACAAATAAAAAAATAAAAAAAGTGTAAAACTTACAAAACGAGATCCAAATATAACACAAAAAATATTAATCCAAAATATAGTAACATACGAAAAAGGGGTAATGGGTAAGGTTAAAGTAGGGAGGGAGCGATGCGCATTTCGACTATACAGTCTTCATCAGGCTCTGTGATCCTTGGGTGATTACAAAGACCCACACCAAGTTCCATCCATCAAGAACCCAGCTCTCTATTCGTCTGATTTTCAATAGGCTTCATCCTTGGGTGATTACAAAGATCCACACCAAGTTCCATCCATCAAGAACCCAGCTCTCTATCGTGTCAACAAACAATTGTGGACAGACAGACATTAATGTGTGGGCGTATAAAAAGATCCATTGAGAATAATAGGGCACAGAATGAGTACACAAAATCGTAAAAATAGTGAAATCGCAAAAATTAATTTCAACCGCGGTTGAAATGTATTACCACCAATGTTGAAATTAATTACCACCGCGGTTGAAATTATTTCAACCGCGGTGGTAAATAATTTCAACCGTGGTGGAAGATAATTTCAACCGCGGTTATCTTGCGTCGGCCGGGAATCGAACCCGGATCGATTGCTTGGAAGGCAACCATGCTAACCTTTACACCACCGACGCCGATAAAGGGCCTTGTTTTACTCGTTATAAAAACCTAATCCATGTTTTGACAAGTATAAATGAATCGACTTAAGCATATCCAGCAATGTTAATATGGTACCGCTCCACCCCCGAATAACACTGCAGTAAACTATCATTGTCTCGCTCGCTTGAAGAGGAGGGTGTCGAGTAATAAAATTGAGAGTGAGAAAATAAACGAATGACTTGCCTGACCTTTCCATGCCTCGATAGTGCAGTAGGAAGCGCGTCAGTCTCATAATCCACTCAAGAGAAGAGCAATCTGAAGGTCGTGAGTTCGATCCTCACTCGGGGCAGATATTTTTTCAAAGTAAGAAATCATTTATTATTATTCAAAACCAGTAAAATCTTTATCGATCCATTAAATAACCTAGAGAATGTTGTATGTGATGCAATGACCGTACAAAACCCTGAGACAGCTGTCGCTTTCAAGCCTCCATAGCTCAGTGGCTAGAGCACTGGTGAAGATTCTATACAAGCCTGTGTTGAAAGAGAAGGGAAATACGAAGTTACAATGGTGGATCACAAAGATTTAGAACTTATTTCGGAAAGTGGAATACAACTTGACAACGAGAGACTACAATGCTTCAGAATTGATAGAAAAGTAAGATATGTTCGATTTTTAAACCTCCCATATTACATTGAAGATAGGGCAATAATAGAGAAACTGACAAAATGGAACGTTAAGCTTGAAGGCAAGATTCATGAGCGCATCGACCCCACTACGGGCTGTGCAGATGGCACTCGTTTTATGGAAGTGATATTCCCAACAGGCGTATCCTCACTACCTTTCTCTGTGGGTTTCGAAACAATTGATGGCTACGAATATTTTAAATTGCAACACCGCAATCAGGGAAAGGTGTGCTTCATTTGCCTTAGTAGCAACCACTTGAAAGCAGACTGCCCGAACTATAAATGCAATGCCATGTTAAACGTGTGTGTAAAACTAAAGTATGTGTACAGTGTGATAATTTTGATTATAAGTGCTCATGTTTACATAAAGATGATATTGTAGACCAGTCTGACTCGCCCAGTGAAAGGCTCAGCCGATGAACGTCCCTGTGAACACTTCTAACGATGAACTATTGAACGCCGACCTTGCCAAAAACAAACCGATTGATGAAACTACTCCCATTGCTAATAAATCCAGTCACAGCAGTACAGAACGCGAACGCTCGAGACAAAGGAAAAGAACCCAAATTGAAATAATAACACCCCCCAAATTTGATAATAAGAAAGGAAAAAATGTCATCACAACAAAAGACTCCAACCCTAGCCATAACCCCGACCAAACAGAAGAAGCTGACTCAATCTTAGTTATTTCTAATTCAGACATAGATACCCATCCCCCAGAAAATGCTAACCCCATAACTGAAAACCTACTTACAACAAATGAAAACCCACAAAATATAGACGCTCGCGTTACGGTTTTGGACAAATCCCTGGACAATATTAAAAATGCACTTACTAAAAGAGATTTTTAAAAAACAGAACTTTTGAATTACGTGAATAATAAACGCGACTATTCACGATCGTGTGACAGATCGAAATCAAGGTTTCAAACCAATTCGACGAAAATAAGTATTAGCCCCGCCCGTTTGAGAACCTACTTTAAGGACAAGGAAAACCTAGTTTAAAGAAGACCCCCCCCCCCCCCCCCAACTTAGCAATAACAATGAAAGTAGCATCCTTCAATGCAAATGGTCTCAAGAAACACGAGAACATTCCGAACCTTTTTGGACTTTTTGTGGTTTTCAATTTTGATATAGTGCTTCTACAAGAGACGTTTTGGGACGTGGAAACTACTGATTTTTGTAAAACCCTCTGGAAAGGTAATATTGTCTGTAGCAATTCTCCAGACGGTAGAAAAGGAGTCGCCATTTTGACTAACCCGACAATTAGTAAATTAATCACCAACGTGAACACTGACGACAATGGAAGAATTGCTAAAGTCAATATTACCCTACAGGATAAAGATATTGATATCCTGTCTATTTATGCTCCTAATATTTATAAAGATCGCATAATATTTCTAAAGTACATTTCAGATTATTTCATAAACAATACCAAAGATGTTATAATTGGTGGTGATTTTAATGACGTAATTGATAAAGATGTAGATAGAGGTTTTAATATGCATACTGTAAATATAAGCTCCAATTATTTTAATAAGTTTTTAATTGACAACAATTTAATATATTCCTTTAGATACCCAAAAGGCGAAGAGGGACTTCTGGAATATTTGCAACCAACTCTTTCAAGAACGACAGAAGGCAAGCAGAAATCTAAGTTATGATGCCAATCTTATTCTAGACCTAGAAAGCAGGCTTGCAGAATACGAAAGAATCAAATGCCAAGGAGCCATTTTAAGATCGAAATCGCAGGACGCCCTTGAGTCAGATCGATGCACAGCCTACTTTCTAGGTCTAGAAAAAAGAATTCAGGAGAGCCACCTCATTGATAATGTATTAAACAATTATAATGTCCCTGTAACTAACCCGCCTGATATCATCCAGGCGTGTACGGACTATTATAAAGATCTATTTACAAACGAACTGGAAACTAACGAAGTGAGAAATAAACAACGGACAGTGTGTGACATGATTCGTACACGCCTGGATGATTCAGACAGGTTAAAGCGCGAGGGCCCTATCACACCACAGGAGGCACATAGAGCACTAAATGGCATGAAACTAGGAAAATCACCCGGATCAGCGCCTCTCTATATACAAATTCTTCACTATTTTTTTAAGAAAAATTCCTTAAGTAATTCCATGAAATGTGGCATAATTAGCATTTTTTACAAAAATAAAGGTGATAAACGCAACCTCAAGAATTATAGACCAATAACATTACTTTATGTCGATTATAAAATTTTATCCCGTGTTCTTGCCCTTAGATTAAAAACTGTTATCTCAAATATTGTTTCAGAAACCCAAACTGGCATCCCATCTAGAGATATAGCTAATAACATAAATTCCATTAGAGATGTCATTGATTTTACCCGTTATACACATGAAACAGCCTTTATTTTACGTTTAGACGCTTTGAAAGCGTACGACAGATTACGTTTCGACTATCTTTTTGAAATCTTAAAAAGTTTCAATTTTGGCCAATATTTTATTCAGTTTATATGTATTTTATATTTCAATGTTAAAAGTTGTGTCAAAGTAAATGGACATATGTCTCTGTATTTTCCGGTATCAAGAGGAACCAGGCAAGGTTGCCCTATCAGTGCCATGCTATATGCCCTTACGGCTCAGCCCATTCACGACATTATCATCTCATCAAATATTATTAAAGGAATTTCTATCCCCCACTGCCCCATCCTCATTGCTATACCAACATGCTGACGACTGCACCCTAACTTTATCCAATTTAGAATCTGTCCAAGCTACATTCAAAGAATTAGAAATTTATTGCACAGCATCAGGTGCTCTTTTTAACCCAGAAAAGTCTGAATTACTTCCCTTAGGCACTGCAGTTGATATACCCCCAAACTTAATGCATCAACACCACAAGCCATGCCTATGACAACATTCCATACCTAGAGCTAATAGATGAAGATAATGCCAGGGTCAACGTCCTTAACTGCTCCTCGAAAATATTTTATGATTATTTAAGATCCCAAAAATCAGAACCACCTACATCTACTGCATTTTGGAATACAATTTTCCCCATATTCATTTTGATTTAGTATGGCCTAATATCTCCACATCCCTTAAAAGTAGTGATTGTATATTAAATGACTTTAAGATTGCTCACAATGTAATTTTTACCAATGAAAAACTTTGTAAATATGATATGATTGATAGTCCTATATGCAATATGTGCAACTCCAATAGCATAGAAGATATGAAACACCTTCTTTTTAAATGCCCCCAAATTCAAGAACTTCTTGAAACTGCTCGCAATTTACTCATTGATTTTTTCCCAAATGGTTTTTCACAATTAGAATTCCAATCCTTTGTTATTCTAGCATACAAACTTTCATCTTGTAAGAAAGTCAATAAGATCTTGAATCTCATTTTATCCTTTGTTAGACTTGCCATCATTAAACGCAGAAACTTATTTGTTAAGACAAACCGTTACATGGATGTCAAACCTTTATTCTTAAAATTGTTAAATACTCATTTGAAATATTTGTATCATTTGTATAGTGATTCATCGTTTAAAGCTCTCCTAGCTTACCCTTCCTATATTGATGTTATCAATTTAGAACCCACCCTCAACATCACTTAGCCTGATGGAAAAACCCTTATTATGTAAGAAATTCTAATAACCATAATAATATGTGCTTCAAATACCTCATAATATACCCCTTTAAAATTAAATTTGTAGTAAAATCATGCTAAAGAAACCTTTCAGTACAATATGACCTATTTAATTCATTACACATTCAAAATTTTGCTCCCTGAACCATATTGACTTGATGTACCTGCCTATTTCTTTATAGTCTCTAGCAGACGATCTTAACCTGACCTACTTTATATTCAATAACAACGTAGTAATAGTGACCTTATATGGGACTGTCTGTATTCTTGTCACGTGATTCCTTTGACTACACTACCGTTAACTAACGGCTCATGAAACCATGTGATCTTGTAATACTCCTTCTTCACCGTTATAAACACACCCTACTGTCCATACTAATCACGTGATCATCTCTACTGTTACTAAATATCAATACTACACTGTAGCCTCCTTTATCAAGCCACTTCATACCAAACTGGCTCTATTGTTTTTTATTTTGGCATCCTTTAATACTCCAAAGACTGATTTTAAGCAAAACTTTCATTTATATTTCTATCAATTTAATCAATAACACCAAATATAATGGATTTGGCTATATTCGATCATTTTAAACTTTTTTTCCCCTCATTTCACTGCTTCATTTTGGATCCCAAGACCCTTCCTAGTGTAATATTATGAGGTGTCTAAAAGCCTTTGTTTACTTATATGCAATATTACATTATTATATATAATTTGTAACAAATCATTGACTATCAATGTACATACTGTTATTAAGAGGCTATGCTTTTAACTTGTAATTAAGAAAAAGAAAAAAAAAAAAAAAATCTTTTATCCCTTTTAATCTTCTGTACCATAGTCCACTCTAAAATTAAAACTTTTGAAAAATATATAAACAAGTTTTTAATTTTGTACAATTGTATATAGAGGGCCTAACATTATTTCTGTATGGATATAATTGTATGTATGTTTTATTGAATAAGTATTATTAATTAAAAAAAAAAAAAAAAAAAAAAGGAGCACTGGTCTTGTAAACCAGGGGTCGGGAGTTCGATCCTCCCTGGGGGCTGAGAACTTTTTTTTCTCAATTCTAATCTCAGTACTCAATATTTCATGTTCTGGTGAATTATCAATACTAGCATGAATGGAAAGAAAAACGAATATCCGACGAGACGGATTTGAACCATCGACCTAAGGATAACAGATAACTACACAACACTACAGTCCTCCGCTCTACCAACTGAGCTATCGTCGGGCTCTTGGTTGATTTGTTATATAATACCCAAAAAAATCAGGATATTTACCTGATATGTACAGAGAGGAAATGCTAAAATGAATCACAAGATGAAAACATATCTTTTGTCGGCCGAAATAGCTCAGTTGGGAGAGCGTTAGACTGAAGATCTAAAGGTCCCTGGTTCGATCCCGGGTTTCGGCAGGAGTTCTGAACTCTGGCGGCAGACACTTTTTGTTTTAACGGAATGAATAATATTCGATCCAATTGCCTGAGAAACAAAACGCATTGGACATGCGGAAGGCATGTGACGAGGGTGCCGAGTGGTTAAGGCGATGGACTGCTAATCCATTGGAGTCTCCCCGCGTGGGTTCGAATCCCATCCTCGTCGAAATGTATTTTTTGTAATCCGTTCTGTAGAAATACCTGTTTCCGAATTCTCGACCTCAGTCAACGTTCTCTAGTCCTGTGAATTAATCACATCTCAAGCCCTTCCTAATCCTTAATCCATCCACTGCAGTGCTTCAATGCCCAACCTTATTTCACAACGGTTGATGTCAGCCGAAATAGCTCAGTTGGGAGAGCGTTAGACTGAAGATCTAAAGGTCCCTGGTTCGATCCCGGGTTTCGGCAGGAGTGCTGAACTCTGGCGGCAACTCTGGAAAATGCAGAAGAATGTAACCCTTTACGTTATAGCACACTGGAACAATTCATATACCAAACAATGCAAATACGTCATAATGAGCGCTTGGAGTAATCCTTCATGCACGGGTATGTCAGGATGGCCGAGCGGTCTAAGGCGCCAGACTCAAGGATATCTTCCTTCGCTGCCATTCAGCGAAGTGAGCGTTCTGGTCTACGAATGTAGGCGTGGGTTCGAATCCCACTTCTGACAAATAATTTTCCTTCTGTTTTCTATTGAACAATGACCCCAATTGTTCCAACAGGTTGTTTCATGCGACTGAATGCGCCGCTGGTGTAGTGGTATCATGCAAGATTCCCATTCTTGCGACCCGGGTTCGATTCCCGGGCGGCGCACACTTTAACCAACATTTTTCTTGCATGGGATCAATTCAACACATGCAGGATTTTCGCCACAGATGCAGTTTTCTACTGCGAACGGTACCTCAATAGCTCAGTGGTTAGAGCACTGGTCTCCTAAACCATGGTTCGGGAGTTCGAACCTCCCTTGAGGCTGTGTCAATTGATGGGTATACTTTTCATCATTTATGACAAATTTCCTGTTCGAGAGATTCGTCGATGGGGGTAAATGGACCGTACACCGCTTTTGCCACGTCGGGTTTTAGATACAGTGACAAAATTATTTAAAATGTTCGAAATGTAGTGGGATCATACCACGGATAAAAATTTTGCAGGATATTTTTTGATGTATTTTCGGCGAAAGAAAACTGAAGGAAGCTTGAAAACAAGCCGTGCATGTATTCAAAGATCAAAAATTATCTTGCGTCGGCCGGGAATCGAACCCGGATTGATGGCTTGGAAGGCAACCATGCTAACCTTTACACCACCGACGCCGACAAAGGGCCTTGTTTTACTCGTTATAAAAACCTAATCCATGTTTTGACAAGTATAAATGAATCGACTTAAGCATATCCAGCAATGTTAATATGGTACCGCTCCACCCCCGAATAACACTGCAGTAAACTATCATTGTCTCGCTCGCTTGAAGAGGAGGGTGTCGAGTAATATAAAATTGAGAGAGAGAAAATAAACGAATGACTTTCATGTAATAGCCTGAACTTTCCATGCCTCGATAGCGCAGTAGGCAGCGCGTCAGTCTCATAATCCACTCAAGAGAAGAGCAATCTGAAGGTCGTGAGTTCGATCCTCACTCGGGGCAGATATTTTTTCAAAGTAAGAAATCATTTATTATTATTCAAAACCAGTAAAATCTTTATCGATCCATTAAATAACCTAGAGAATGTTGTATGTGATGCAATGACCGTACAAAACCCTGAGACAGCATATCCAGCAATGTTAATATGGTACCGCTCCACCCCCGAATAACACTGCAGTAAACTATCATTGTCTCGCTCGCTTGAAGAGGAGGGTGTCGAGTAATATAAAATTGAGAGAGAGAAAATAAACGAATGACTTTCATGTAATAGCCTGACCTTTCCATGCCTCGATAGCGCAGTAGGCAGCGCGTCAGTCTCATAAACCACTCAAGAGAAGAGCAATCTGAAGGTCGTGAGTTCGTTCCTCACTCGGGGCAGATATTTTTTCAAAGTAAGAAATCATTTATTATTATTCAAAACCAGTAAAATCTTTATAGATCCATTAAATAACCTAGAGAATGTTGTATGTGATGCAATGACCGTACAAAACCCTGAGACAGCTGTCGCTCTCAAGCCTCCATAGCTCAGTAGCTAGAGCACTGGTCTTGTAAACCAGGGGTCGGGAGTTCAATCCTCCCTGGGGGCTGAGAACTTTTTTTTCTCAATTCTAATCTCAGTACTCAATATTTCATGCTGTGGTGAATTATCAACACTTTTTGTTTTAACGGAATGAATAATATTCGATCCAATTGCCTGAGAAACAAAACGCATTGGACATGCGGAAGGCATGTGACGAGGTGGAGGAGTGGTTGAGTTGATGGACGGTTTTTTGTAGGAGATAGACGTGTTTACATGTTTCTCTTCTAATCGATTGTAATCCTGACATTCCTTGGGTTCATACCCTACGAATTTATGATATATTTGTTCATATACACTTTGTGAGTATTGTAATTTAAATTATAGTGAATTTAGTAATTGATTGGGCCATTTTGGCCCGGCTTTTGTGAAGCCAGCAAAAACTTAAAATGTCGGTCAGACCTGATGTATCTTTATTGTGTAAAGAAAACACTGTTTATTTAGAGGTGAATGATAATCAACACTATTCACATGCGGATTTAATAAATTTGGTTGAGGATAAACTTGGTGAAGATACAGTTGTTGCAATAGTCAAATCGCCAACCTCGGCAGTATATTCACTGAAAGATTGCGCCTGATGGTGATGATGAGGCGCGGTTTAAGTGTACCTTTGTAGATACCAGAATTAAAGTTGTCTCTTTCATGCACATACCCGTTTATGTTTCTGATAATGAAATCTTGTCTAAATTAAAATTTTGGGGCGTAACTCATGTCTCTGAGATTGAAAGAAAGTGTATTGACATCAATGGCAAGCTTAAATATGACGGAACTCGTTATCTCAAAGTTGAATTTCCTGATTCAGTTTCTAGTCTGCCGTTTGCAACAACTTTTTTTGGATCTTCATATTCTGTCAGACATAATGACCAAGGCAAAGTCTGTTATGTTTGTCTCAAGTGTGATCATGTGATGGCTAATTGTCCTGATTTTAAATGTTTTCGGTGCAAACAGCATGGTCATGGGAAACGCTCTTGCAAAGCTGAATTTTGCAAGCGATGTAGGCGATATAAATGGGAGTGCAACTGCATTCAAGATCGAGACACTTCGGTGTTTGGAGATATGGTTTTGCCAGAAAGCTTTCCTTCTTGCGAAAATTCTGTGAAATCAGGAATGATTGGTATAGTTCCTGAAAGTGATTCAGTTTGTGAAAATGTTATTTCTGCCAAAAGTGAGTCTATAAGTGAAAATAGGTCTGAAAATGAAAGCAGATCCGAAAATGATAATAGGTCAATTGCTGAAAATGATAATAAAGAAGATAATCTCAGAGTAGAAAATTGGTCAGTTGGAGAAAAAAGGTCCGCTGTAGAAAATGGCTCCGTTGTTGAAATTAAATCTGTTGCTGAAAATATACCTGTGGATATAAAATCTTCTGTTTCAAATGGAGCTACTGGTGTGTCTTCAGATAAACAAAAGGTTATTGAATTTGTTGTGGCCCCAGAGGATGAATGTGATGCCAGAGATGGTGATAAATCGGATGAAATCATTTCTTTGGATGAAGAATCGGATAATATTATGGAATGTGATGATTTTTCTCAGGTTTCCCGTAGCAGTAGCAACTCTGGGATAAATCCTAGGCGTCATAAATTAGTAACAGCTCCTAATAAGGAAACTGTATTGAAATGTGTGCGTGATCGTGCGACTGTTTTATCTAAAAAGAAAAAGAAAGAGTCAAAACGCAAGAGCAGTTTTAAACATGTTGTTGAATCTGAGTTGCCTAAATAAATTTTATTAAGTAACAGAAAAAATGGCTAAAATTGCTACAATTAACATCAATGGTCTAAGGAGTGTCAATAAATTTCAGTTATTTGTATCGGATCTTAAAATTAAAAATCTTGATATCGTTTGTGTACAAGAAACGCATTGGAATATTGATTTTATTTCATCCTTTAAATATTTGTGGGATGGCAAGATTTTTTATTCTATTGGTCAAAATGGTCATAAAGGCTGTGCTATTTTTGTGAGTAAAAAATTTTCCGACAATTGTAAGGAGGTTTATTCAGATAATGATGGGAGACTTATAGAAATTGCTTTGACTATATGTGATACTGAAACAAAAATTGTTTGTCTGTATGCGCCAAATGAAGAACAGGCGCGAAAAAGATTTTTAGAGAGTGTTTCTGCCAAAATCAAAGATGTAAAGGATGTGATTATCTGCGGTGACTTTAATGATGTTATTGATTCTTTCATGGATCGATCGAAGAGTTTGGTTTCTTTTGGTGCTAAATCAAAATTGCTTAATGATTTTGTGTCCTCCTTAACTCTCTTTGATATTTGGAGAAGGAAAAACCCCGATAAAAAGATGTTCACGAGGCAACAAATTGTTAAAGGGGTTTGTAAACAATCTCGTCTTGATTATATTCTTGTAAGCTCTCAAATTCTTTTATTATGCTCTTATTGTTTTATCACACACACAAGTTTAACTGATCACAGTTTTGTTACTTTGATTCTGAATTTTAACAATTTTGACAGAGGACCTGGTCTCTGGGTCTTGAATAATTCTTATTTACAGAATTTTGATTATAATGTTCAGATTAAGAATGAAATCAATCAAGCTATACAGAGTCCACTTATGAAGGAAGAACCCTTAATATGGTGGGATAACCTTAAATATAGATTAAAACAGTATTCCATTTTGTTTGCTAAGAAATTTAGAAAGCGCCAAAAGGAGGAGTTTTGGAGTATTCAGAAACAGCTTAATTATTATTATTGTAAAGCTGGTGATTTGTCAAATGCTAATAATGATAAAATTTTTGAGCTTGAAGAAAAGCTTAAGATTCATGAGAAATCAAAATGTGATGGAGCAATTTTACGATCGAAAGCGGATATAGCTTTTGAAACAGACAAATGCTCGAAGTATTTTATTAACCTAGAAAGGCATAAGCAGGAATCATGCTCCATTAAGTCTTTGGTTACCCAAGGTGGCGATTCTGTTTATGAAACTATGGGTATTCTTAGCGAAACTGCAACATTTTATTCAAACCTATATGCAGAAGAATCAATCAATTTGGAGAATAAGGATACTCTTTTTGATCTTATTGACAATAAAATTGATAAAGCCGATCGGGACTTTTGTGACTCTGATATAACTTTGGATGATCTTTTTGCATCACTCAAAGGGATGAAGAGAAACAAATCGCCTGGTCGTGATGGTTTAACCGTGGAGTTTTATCAGCACTTTTGGGATGTTTTAGGACCTCTGTTTTTGCAAGTTATTTATGAAATAGAACGACTTGGTGAAATGTCAAGGTCGATGAAAATGGGTGTAATTTCCCTCTTCTACAAAAACAGGGGTGACAGAGAATCCCTTAAGAACTGGAGGCCCATAAGTCTACTAAATGTAGATTATAAGATATATTCTAGGTTACTTGCACTTAGGCTAAAGACCACTTTGACATCTATTGTTTCCTGTGATCAATCTTCATGTATCCCTGGTAGAGATATTGCTACAAATATTCACAATTTAAGAGATTTGATTGATTATGTAGATATGGAAGATATTCCTTTATACTTACTTAAATTAGACGCAGAGAAAGCCTTTGATAGAGTCTCCCACCCATACATGTTTACTCTTTTGGAAAGTTTTGGGTTTGGTCAGGCATTTATTAATCGTATAAAATTACTTTATAATGGAATCAAGAGTTCGGTGAAAGTAAATGGGTATATATCTAATTCTTTTCCAATACATAGATCTGTGAGACAGGGATGTCCGATTTCTGCCATTTTATATGTACTTTCTGCTGAACCTTTGAATTTATTATTAAAAGCAAACCGTAGTATCAATGGTATTAGAATACCTGGTGCTGATGCATCCTCTCTTATATATCAACATGCTGACGATACCACTGTTACAGTTGGTGATTTAGATTCTGTTTTCCAAACTATGTCAACCCTTAATTTGTATTGTTCTGCATCTGGGGCTAAAATCAATGCCAGTAAATCAGAATTACTAGTAGTTGGTACTGCTGCTATTGATGACACCCATAGAGATTTATTAGGTGTTAAAGTTGTTACTGACAGTACCAAAATTCTAGGTGTGTATTTAGGCCCAGATAAAGCCAGATGTCAGATTCTGAATTGGGAATCAAAGGTTGCCAAAATTCAAAAGGTATTAAACATGTGGAAACAGAGAGAACTAAATCTGAAAGGAAGATGTTTAGTTGTAAATGTGTTATGTCTTTCATCTGTTTGGTATATGCTTCGTGTTGTTGATACCAGAGTGGGCAGTACAAAAGCTCAATTCTATAATAAGGAGTTTTATTTGGTATGGAAAGCCGCCTCTTATCAAAGCTACCTCTCTTTGTGCTGCTTTTGATGAAGGGGGATTAAATGTCAATGTTATCAGGCTAAAGATGGCTTCTTTCAGATTAGTTTTGCTTTCACAGTATCTAAAATGTTCAGATGACCAAATATGGAAGCATCTAATGTCATATTTCTTAATGAAATATAAGAAAATGAACTGTACTTTTGAACTGTTGTTTGTATCCTTATCATTTGAACCTCCCTTTTACAGATCTATGCTTAATTCTTGGAATCTGCTTTGTGGAAATGAGCCATTAGAGATATTAGATTACAATGATGTATTTAACCAACCCTTATTTGATAATCTCAATATTTGTCATAACTCTAAATTGTTATATTGTAGTGATTTTATTGAAGCAGGTATTATTAAGATCTATGATTTTTGTTACATCGGAATACCAGGATTTTTATCATATAATTGTAGAAATAGTTCAAGATTTATATCCAGATTTAAGCCGAGCAAAGATAATTAACCAATATCAGTTAATACTTGATTGTCTTCCGTTGAGCTGGAAGGTGATGGTATCTTCTGAAAGACATATAGTAAGCAATGAAACCAATTTAAAGTTAGTTTTTGTAGACTTATCTCTGTCTGTAACTGAATTTAAGACTTATGTAATTTATTGTTTGTTACGGGATCATAACTCTAAGCCACCTGCTTGCATTAACTTTTGGGAAACTAATGGTTTTGAATTAAAGTGGCTTGATGTTTGTCGATCAGTTTTTCTATCAGTTAAATCGGCTGAACAGATAGATAATGATTTCCGTGTGGTACACAATATTATTTGGACAAACTCCAAGTTGTACTGTATTGGCAAACTAGAAAGTCCAAAGTGTGTATTTTGTAATGAACCAGAAACCTTACAGCATCTCCTTATTCATTCATTATTCAATTTCATATTTAATAACTTTAAATTCTGATATGATATAAGTGTTTCACCAAGAATCTGGGTTTACTCTTTCAGAATTTCACAAATGGATACTGCTAGGATATCCGATTAAGAAAACTGCAGATAATCTGTTCCTGGTAATTATGTTCAGTATATTAAGACTAGCTTTAGTTAAGAGAAGACTTTTATTTTTAAAATCCAAGGTATAAGTGAATCTTATTAAAATTTTCAAAACTATGTTGATAAATCATTTGAATCTTTTGTATTTCAAGTATAAATCAGGAGGTTTTGAAGTCAAATTTCGTCTTAATTTTGTTTTTAATCCTTACATAGATATCAAAGATAACGTAGTTTATGTAACTTTTAATAGATAGTTTCTTACCTTTTAAATTAAATTCAATATTTCATATCTTTTTCATAATATTTATCACATAAGTGCCAAACTTATGTATTTTAGTAAGTTTGATAAAAATATTTTATTTAATATTTTAATGGAGTTAACAATTGTGATATTTTGTACTTTGTAATGGTTTTGTTTTAATAAAACAAGTTAAAAAAAAAAAAAGGCCATGGACTGCTAATCCATTGGGGTCTCCTCGCGTGGGTTCGAATCCCATCCTCGTCGAAATGTATTTTTTGTGATCCGTTCTGTAGAAATACCTGTTTCCGAATTCTCGACCTCAGTCAACGTTCTCTAGTCCTGTGAATTAATCACATCTCAAGCCCTTCCTAATCCTTATTCCATCCACTGCAGTGCTTCAATGCCCAACCTTATTTCACTACGGTTGATGTCAGCCGAAATAGCTCAGTTGGGAGAGCGTTAGACTGAAGATCTACAGGTCCCTGGTTCGATCCCGGGTTTCGGCAGGAGTGCTGAACTCTGGCGGCAGACACTTTTTGTTTTAACGGAATGAATAATATTCGATCCAATTGCCTGAGAAACAAAACGCATTGGACATGCGGAAGGCATGTGACGAGGTGGCCGAGTGGTTAAGGCGATGGACTGCTAATCCATTGGGGTCTCCTCGCGTGGGTTCGAATCCCATCCTCGTCGAAATGTATTTTTGTATTCATTCAACGTTCTCTAGTCCTGTGAATTAATCACATCTCAAGCCCTTCCTAATCCTTAATCCATCCACTGCAGTGCTTCAATGCCCAACCTTATTTCACAACGGCTGATGTCAGCCGAAATAGCTCAGTTGGGAGAGCGTTAGACTGAAGATCTAAAGGTCCCTGGTTCGATCCCGGGTTTCGGCAGGAGTGCTGAACTCTGGCGGCAGACCCTTTTTTTTCTTTGGAAAATGCAGAAAAATGTAACCCTTTACGTTATAGCACACTGGAACAATTCATATACCAAACAATGCAAATACGTCATAATGAGCGCTTGGAGTAATCCTTCATGCACGGGTATGTCAGGATGGCCGAGCGGTCTAAGGCGCCAGACTCAAGGACATCTTCCTTCGCTGCCATTAATCGAAATGAGCGTTCTGGTCTACGAATGTAGGCGTGGGTTCGAATCCCACTTCTGACAAATAATTTTGCTTCTGTTTTCTATTGAACAATGACCCCAATTGTTCCAACGGGTTGTTTCATGCGACTGAATGCGCCGCTGGTAGGGTGTTCAGTGACGTCACGCAATCTTGTCTAAAATGGCGAAATCGCCACCTTCACGTCTTTAACAGATCATCATCTAATTCCACAATTTTTTAACCAGATATGTTATACATCACTAAAAGTGGAATTGAATAAGCTTTTTAACAATAATTGTAATTATTTTTTGTATCGGTGCTATCTCGAGAAATTGTAAGTTGAAGTCGAATTTTCGGCCGGCGGCCATCTTCTCGCTCATGGCACAACTTTTCGCGAAAATGGATGCTTTTTTTAAATGAATTTCCGGGAGAATTGGCTGGGCCAATTTTGACAAAATTGGTATTGTTGGATAGCCAGATAGATAAATTTTATGAATCTAGGTGAAATGATTTTTTTTTTTAATTTTTGTGAAAATAGTGCCGAATTTCCTGGAAAACCTCAAAAAATTTTGTATTTTCCGAGGCGCAAAAAAATTATTTCACTCAGATTATATTTCTATGTTTATTCCACCAAATCCCAGTTTTTGTGTTTTTTAATTTCGTTCAGCCAGTTCTCCCGGAAATTGATTTGAAAATAGGTAGGGTGTTGCAGAATCAAAATCCTTTCAACTACGCCGAAAAACTTGCGTGTCACGTGATACGCATGTGTACACACAATAATGTTTGATCAATAAGACGTAAATGGCAGTGGTGTGGTTAATGACTCGACACGTCTGGATAACTTTGACTAAAAACTTTGACCTTTCAACCGCAGTCTCAGAAAATTAACGGTAAAGTTATTTTTCGTTTAAAATTGGATAAATAACATTCAAAAATCATCGTGAATATTGCTAAAATTTAGTTGCTTAGTCATTGCAATAAATGTAATTCAACATTCGCATTCAAATGTCCAGATTTTTATAGTTCCTCCTCCAGAAATATTTGAATTGATTCACGAATGTTTACTTTCATTTCTCTCACTCTCAACCTTTTCTTTGAATTGAATAAGATCATCTTATCAAGCAATCGACATCATTCTTGGCACATTTATATCATATTTTCCAATTTTTCTTTCCAACATCAGTGTAGGGAGTTGGTTGGACATCATTAAAGTCCATATGCATAGGATAGGCTTAGTTTGATCTACTCTAAAACTAGAAAATCTGAGATATTACCATTCAAATATTTGGGGCCTTTACTTAGACATATAATCTACATGGAATTATTTTGATGATTTTCTTTATTTTATTACAGATGCAGAAAATCAATGTTTTATGTGATATTAATTAAATAATCAGTTCTCAGATGTGAAGGTAAGTGAATTTTTTAATGGGACAGAATTAAATATCATAAGTGACAGTAGATCTAGTTTAGTCGACCTAAGCTTAATTCAAAATAAAACCCACATGAATAAGGGAAACATATTTTATTGATACCGGTAACGATTAAATGAAATAGGTTCCCCATAGATTTTTAACATCTTATGTAGGCTACTCAAAACCTCATTTTCTTTATTTTGTAGATGGAGAAGGAAAAACAGAAAACAGTGTAAAGCATCAAGAATAAGGTAAATATTGTTTCAAAAAATTGTTCACCGATTGTGGAGGTTGAATTGACAAATTAAAAAAAAAAATTTTTCACTTGCATATTTTGAAATATTTTCTTCAGTTGACTTCTGTAATTAGCTTGTGGTCAAAGGGAGATAATTTGTTAAGCCTAGGTTAGGTTTCGGGTTAGCACCCAAAATTTTAAAACTTTTTAATTTTTTTTTTTTATTATCATTTCAGGAGTGCTATGTTTTGGACTGCTCAGTGATATGTAAATACAGGTCAACTTGACATAGAGTCAAATTTGCAGCGCTGTCTTTGACCAAGGTAGAATTCACTGCCTAAAAATCTTTTTTTTTAATTTCAAGAAATTTATTAAATATTTTTTGAGAATTATTATGATTATTTTAATGTATTTTTTTGATCGAAATTTTTGAGAGGTTCTAAGTTTTGATTATAAAGTGATATGTGACTTCAATTCAATTTGTGGTCAAAGGGAGACAATTTCCTGTGACCAAGTTAGTTTTTAGGACTTTAATATATTGTTTTAATTTTTTTTCAATTTTTTTATATATTTTTTTCTTTGAATTCTTTCAGGGGTTCTAATATTACACAGCAAGGTTCGATGTGATTAATTCTGGTACCATTAGAATCCTGTAAAAAAGAGCTTTAAAATGATATATTACAAGTGTATATTAAGTGAATGAAAAATTTTTTGTTCATTTTTAGGAACTATTTGCATCATCGCGTCGAAGTGGCGGCCATTTTGAATGAAAATAGTTGCCATGGAAACGAAGCATGTACATTTTAATCTTAAAATGGTAATTTCTCTAAATTGTCTTGGAATTTCGACATTTAATGTTAAATACAACATCAAAATATGAATTAAAGTGGGAATAATTATGAAGAACAGTAATTTTTACGCCTTTTAGAAACAAAATGGCCGCTTTAAATTCCGCGGAAATTTTTTTTGTAGTCGATTTCGTTGCAAATGGTCCAAAATTTTACGAAACTGAAAAAATTTTGTAAATATTTCGAAAATTAAAAAAGTTATTTGCATTTAAGTGTGTTTTATTTCATTAAAACTCTCACTTTTTGTGCCGTTAACCTTTGACCTTTTTGTTGAACCAAAGAAGGAGCATTTTAGACAAAAAGACCCCCGATTTTTCGACTTCAAACTGCCATAACTTTTGAGCTAATTGAGATATTTTCAATCTGAAAACTGTGTTTTCACCTTTGAAAAGAGCTGGTTCTTACCTACCCTACCGCTGGTGTAGTGGTATCATACAAGATTCCCATTCTTGCGACCCGGGTTCGATTCCCGGGCGGCGCACAGTTTTTCTTGCATGGGATCAATTCAACACATGCAGGATTTTCGCCACAGATGCAGTTTTCTACTGCGAACGGTGCCTCAATAGCTCAGTGGTTAGAGCACTGGACTCGTAAACCAGGGGTCGGGAGTTCGAACCTCCCTTGAGGCTGTGTCAATTGATGGGTATACTTTTCATCATTTATGACAAATTTCCTGTTCGAGAGATTCGTCGATGGGGGTAAATGGACCGTACACCGCTTTTGCCACGTCGGGTTTTAGATACAGTGACAAAATTATTTAAAATGTTCGAAAGGTAGTGGGATCATACCACGGATAAAAATTTTGCAGGATATTTTTTGATGTATTTTCGGCGAAAGAAAACTGAAGGAAGCTTGAAAACAAGCCGTGCATGTATTCAAAGATCAAAAATTATCTTGCGTCGGCCGGGAATCAAACCCGGATCGATTGCTTGGAAGGCAACCATGCTAACCTTTACACCACCGACGCCGACAAAAGGGCTTGTTTTACTCGTTATAAAAACCTAATCCATGTTTTGACAAGTATAAATGAATCGACTTAAGCATATCCAGCAATGTTAATATGGTACCGTTCCACCCCCGAATAACACTGCAGTAAACTATCATTGTCTCGCTCGCTTGAAGGGGAGGGTGTCGAGTAATATAAAATTGAGAGAGAGAAAATAAACGAATGACTTTCATGTAACAGCCTTACCTTTCCATGCCTTGATAGCGCAGTAGGCAGCGCGTCAGTCTCATAATCCACTCAAGAGAAGAGCAATCTGAAGGTCGTGAGTTCGATCCTCACTCGGGGCAGATATTTTTCAAAGTAAGCAATCATTTATTATTATTCAAAACCAGTAAAATCTTTATCTATCCATTAAATAACCTAGAGAATGTTGTATGTGATGCAATGACCGCACAAAACCCTGAGACAGCTGTCGCTCTCAAACCTCCATAGCTCAGTGGCTAGAGTGGACTTCCGTTTTGATTTTGATAGGATGTAGACGTGTTTTACTAATTCTATGAAAATCGCATTTAATCGAAGTGTTTGTTCGTTTTATTTGGTACAGAAGACAATTAAGGTTGCTTTTGTGTGTTTTTGAGGTAACTTTTTCTTGTTTTCTGGTTAGTTTTAGCCGTTTGAGGGCTTCGGCCCTGTTTTATCCATTTACTGAATACAAACTTTCCAAGATGGCAGGTGTTGGCATGTTGTTGAAGGACAACACTGTCAAGGTGTTTATACAAGACAGTAAGAAATATAGAGCGTGTGACATCATTGAACTGGTTGAAAATAAACTTGGCACGCACTCGGTTTTGGCTTGTAACAACTCTTATGATGTGACATTAATCAATAAAACAATTGCGAGTCAATTAGTCAATGAAGGGCTAATTAATGGTGATGATGGTTTACATTGTAAATTTGTAGATTCTCGAATTAAGGTCGTGTCATTTATGCATATTCCTGTATATGTTAATGATGCAGAAATCTTTGCTAAATTAGATTCATGGGGTGTCAAGCCAGCAGGCCCACTTACCAGGAAAACGGCAGATTTTAATGGGAAAAGAAAGTATGATGGTACTCGCTTTCTTAAGGTGGAATTTCCTCCGACTAAATCCAGTTTGCCTTATGCGACTAATTTTGATGGTTTGTCGTATTCAATTCGACACAATGATCAAGAAAAAGTTTGCTTCGTTTGTTTACAGCCGGGTCATATTATTTCTCAATGTCCAGAGTTAAAATGTTTTAAATGCCAACAACCTGGTCATGGGAAGAGGTCATGTGTTGCAGTTTTGTGTCCGAGGTGTTCTTTGTATGACTGGAAATGTGAGTGCGTCGCAAGTGGTGCAGATGCGGTGTTTGAAATAACAACTGGTGTAGGTGAAGAGGCCAGCACGAGCACTAACGGTAAAGGTACCTTTGGTGTTGGCAATGAGCCAGTCACTGATAACAGTAGTGGTGTGAATAAGCCTGTTGTTGATAAATTTCAGGAGTCCGTTGTTGATAAATTACATGTGGAAAATAGTATTGATATTGAAATTCCTGTTGATGAGAGTGCAGAAAGTGCTGCACAAAGTTTGCCTATTATTTTAATTTCTGATCCCATTGATCAAATATCTGGTGTGGATGAGAGGAAAGATGTAACTTCAATTGTTTTTGATGATGTCAATGAGATGGAGACAGATAACAGTGGTATTAATAAAGAAGGTCAAATGACTGAGTTTAAAAATCCAAAGCGTAAAAAAGTATCAGGTGCCATTATTAGTGAGTCAGTTATGAAACTGCGGAATAGTCAATCGATTTCACAATTCAAGAAAACGGTCGGTAAAAAATCTGATAAATCGGTGAAAAATTTAACTCCTGTTAAAAATAAATCTTTCTAACTATGTACTTTATACGTCTATATTTACTATATATAAATATAATGGTCAAAGTAGCCACTTTAAATATAAATGGATTGATCGCTGACATTGGAGTTAAACAATTAGATATTCTGTGTGTTCAAGAGACACATTGGGATGCCAACTTTATGGCCTCATATAAACAGTAGTATAAGAGCTCATAGATTGTTCGGATTTTTCCACATTCCATTTCATTTTATGGGAAAAATCCAACCAATCTATGAATTCCCAAAAAAAAACAAGACCTAAATTCCCTACATTTCATAAATTCCCTACATTTCATAAATTCTTACAGCAAAACACCCTACATTTCATAAAACATCCTAAACACCATACATTGCATACACCAAAAAACACCTTCAATCAATATCCTACATTCCATCAAAAAAGCATATTAAAATAACTCTTTTTTTGAAATTTTCTACTCAAATTTTAAACCTTAAAATGGCAAATAAAATACTAGATCCAATCTTTAGATTATACGATCCAATTTGTTATTCATTTAACAAGAAAAAAGAGGATTATATTATCATCTCACCCACTGTTGGTTCTAAATCCCAATTGAATGATGGTGGTAGAATTACCTTCGAAATAAATTCATTATCGAATTGGTTGCTTCTTTCCGATGCTTATTACAGATGCGATTTCAAAATTAAAGATGGAACTCCCAATGAAAATCGTGTTCCACAAACAAATACAACGTTAGAAAACAATTTCTTTCCATCTTTATTTACCGAGATGGTTTTGGAAGCTGGTTCAAATCCGATAGAAACAATCAAACATCCTGGGGAATTCAACACAATGTTGAAAACAGTTTTATATCCTAAAGATTTCGATTCAGTCTCAGGTTGGATACCCGATGTTGGAGATGGAAGTATTTTAAAGGAACCGATAAGAAATCTTGCAAATGATGCCGATTTAGCTAGAGTGAGAGTTGTTGCTCGAAACACGATAGAAAGAGTAGGGCGAGCAGTTAATCATGGATTCGAAAAACGAGTATTACAGTATAATAATGTTGTTGAGAATAATAGGTGGGGTAATTACGTAAATTGGAAATTATATCCTTTATTCGGTCTGTTGGAACATAAAAAAGTTTCCATAGGCTTACCATATAAAATTCATCTACAAAGAGAAATAAACGACGATAAGATATTCTTTGGAGAGAATGGTTCAGATGCAAAATTAGAAATAACGAATCTCCAACTTTTCATACCAGTAATAACACCATCAATTGAAGTAGAAACGAGAATATTCAACTCGTTAACTAAAGATATTGAAATAGCTTTTCTTCATCGTAACACGGTAGGTAGCATGACTTTAACTAGAGAATCCACCACATGGCCAATCACTAACACTATTAAACCAGCAAGATATTTAATAGTTGGTTTCAAGAACTTACCAGATTCTCAAACGAATAACAATATTGTCTTTAGAGTGGCAATGAACCAAACTCAAGATCCTTTAATCCATAAAGTTCAAGTAAGATTAAACAACGATAATTATCCTAACCAACCTTTAACAATTAATCCAACCACAAAGGATTATAATGAATTGTATAGAAACTATAAAAATATGTGTGAATTATTTTGAAATCTACCTCAGTTTGAATATGTAGATTTTGCACTTAATCATCCAATCTTCTGTTTTGATCTATCAGCTCACCAAGAAGATCTTTTCAAAACAGGAGTGAACATAAATATTCATATTGAAAAAACACAAGGAGATGTAACAGGTTATTGTTTATTATTGGAAGAAGCAAAACATTTAATTAAAATAGCAGATAGAAGAATGATAAGAATTGAGTAAAAAATACACCTTTAAAAATGAAACCAGAAACTTTAGTCAAGAAAATAATAGAAGCTATAGAAACAGCTTCACCAACTAAAGGTGGATTTATATTTTCCCTTCCTTTAATATTTAGTGGACTTATTGCAGCCGGTACAATAGCTGGTGCTACAGCTGGTGGAGTAAGCGTTGCCAACGAAAAGATAGCAGCTGCAGTAACAGCAGCCGAAGAACATAGACATAATTTAAAAATGGAAAAGTTGGCAGCAGAGGTTAAAAAACCTAAAACGGAAAAGAAAGGTTCAGGAGTGGGAGAAATGATAGGCACAATGAAAGAATTTGGAAAAAGATTTAGTGAAGAAACCAAGATAACTGTTAAACAAGGATTAAATAAATTAGTAGATAGTATTGACACAGGAGAAATCAAAGTCAAACATAAGGGTAATGGAATATTTTTAAAAAATATACACACCGGAGAAGGAATATATCTTTCGAAGTATAAAGGAGAAGGAGTTATTTTTGGAACAAATTAAAATAATAATAAATGGGTAAAAAAATTAATCATTCACAAATATTTCCTAATAACCCAATGCTCATGTGTATATGCGGTAGTTCCGGTTCTGGGAAAACTCATCTCACTTTTAACATGTTGACAACACCAAACCTTTTAGATTTCGATTCTTTGTGTATCTACACAACAACACCAGAGCAATCGTATTATCAATTTCTCAAAGCTTTAGAATATCTACCAAAGAAAGATGTTCAAGACCTATTTCAATATTACAAAGAAAACGAAGAAGAAGTGGAATTAAAAGATTTCATAGATAATTACATCGAAGGAAAGAAACCAACGGATATAAAAGTTTTTCTTACGAAAAATGTTAATGATCTAGATTTGTCTCAAATTGATAGCGAGCGAAAGAACTTACTAGTGTTTGACGACTGCGTAGCGCAAAGAAATCAAGCCGTTCAACAAGAATTCTTCACGAAAGGAAGACATCACAACTGTCACTGCATATACCAATCCCAATCTTTTTACGGGATGGATTCTATGTTCATTAGAAAAAATGCGAATTATTTTTTATTATTTGAAACGACAAAGATTTATCTCAAATCGTTCAATCGATAAATCACGGAATGGACAGAGATACATTCAAAAAAGTTTGTAAAGCTCAATGGAGAAATCCAGATGATTATGGATATGTATTTGTAAATACTAGAAAACCTGCGGGTGAAAGAGTTATGAACGATATATGTTAATTTTATTTTTTTAAAAATGAGTAGCGATTGGAATAATATTTAAAAAAGAAATAGAGAATATATCAAAGCTAAGAATAAAATAAAGACCCAAGTTGAAAATAACAGATAACAACAACTCGGATTAACGGAAAATCTACAAACTCTATTTCAACCCATATTAAAATCTCAAGAGGATATTAAAAGGAAATTAGAATATAAATCTTCTATAGAACTTACACCTCCTATAGAACCTCCCAAAGCGATTGAATATCATGGTATTATAATTAGGACAGTAGATGATGTAAAACATTATTTTTCAAACCCTGACCCAGATTTACCAAAGAGCATTCACCAATCATTGATGAAGCAGGGTTACGGTTTAATGGATTTAGAATAAGATTTAGGGCAAATACCCCCGAATTTATAATCGATACAAAAGATTATATATACACATTAACGAAAGGATTAATAGATTTAATGAATAACGAGGATGTTGAAATTGCCGATTACAAGGATTTAGTAGCATACTCAAAATTTCTAGATGCAATAAGAAAGTCAGGACCCGAAACAAGAAGATCAAAAGAAGTTAAAATATATAAAAGAGTAATTGAACGTGATGAAGAGGAGTTAGGTGATTATCCACCAATCACACAAGAAATAGACGAATTCGAAGATATGGTATCTGGAGAAGGTATAACGTTTTTATCCGACAACAACGAGGAACTACTTAATAGATTACGAGTAATATTAGCGGCCATGAAGGAAGGACATCGATCGCACAATATAATGAAGTGAATTGTATATTAAAAAGACTCATAGAAAAAGGTATCATAGATAAAAATGATTATAAAAGCGTGATTAAAAATGTCAAATAAAGAACAACTATTCGTCATCACCTCGAATAAATCAGACATTAAATTATCTCTAGATTATGAGTATGAACTCGATCGCAATCAAGAATATGAATAGGGATTAAAGTATTTCTCTGTTTACAATTCCATTAGAAATATCAACGAAAAAAATAACCGAATAAAAATATCAACAGATAACGGAGTTACGTTCAAAACCATACGTCTAGCCATTAACGAATACTTATCTGAATACGCAGGAAGCGTCAATGGTAAAAACAATATTGAATTCGAAGGTAATTTGAATCTAAACAAAATAAAATTGATATTAAGAGATAATAGTCAAGTTGATTTCAACGTAGAAAATTCATTGAATACTTTACTAGGCTTTAAAAAAAATATACACCCAATCCACTTTAGCACCACACAAAGCTAATATCGAGAATGATATCGATGTGATAAATATACATTGCAATTTAATAAACGGTGGATTTTTCAATAAATACAAACGTCAGATTATTTACAGTCTTCCAACATTCACTGTTCCTATTGGATATAGAATTATAGAGAAAACATTTCAAACGACGTATTTACCATTTAATTCCTTTATGATTAAAGATATAAATCTGGAAATCAAAGATGGTAAAAATAGGGTTATAGATTTTGGTAACGAGGAAATTGTTATTCAACTTCATTTAAAACAAAAGAACTAAATTTATTCTGATGGATCATCATTAGATTCATTTGTAAAATAATCAAAATCATCAAATACATAATCATCATCCAAACACATCTTATCTTTATTGCTGTAAGGATACATAATTCCTTCACTGTTTGGTGCTTTTCTCTTAACGAGATTCAGATAACTTCTGAAAACTTTCTTTTGTTTTTCATTGGGAATAACTATTCCATCAGTAAAACTTTTTACCCAAGGTTTATCAAATTCATTCGTTACGTCATGTCCACTAGCTAATTGAATGTAGTCTTCTACCTTAATCTTATAGTTAGAGTAACCCTTAAACGTTTTCCTTTTCTTTTAGAATACCGTCGGAAGTTAGAATGATATTGTATTTTATTTTTGGCGCTAAATATAAACCAAATATAATTCCACCATCACCGTAATCATTCTTCCCTTTCGTTTTCAGACACCAACCCAGCTTCATTTAATTTATCCCAATTGCTAGACAAAATGTATAAACTATCAGTATCTGTATAGTATATTTCCGGCTTAAAAATCCATCTATTACGTGAATGAAATTGTTCATTATTTTTTTACTGTGAGATAATATAAATGCACCTAAATGAGTGGGTGTTAATCTAGTAAAATCCTTTGGAGGAACAAACTCTTTTACTTCGTATTTAATCTGAACGATATATTGGGTCTCATTTACTTTTTCATAACTTTTGACGTGTGAATCATAGTTGGCTTTAAAAGTCGCTTCACTCCATAGATGTCTCGATGTATTTATATCCTTCTAAATAGATTTACCGTATAAGGAATTACCTAATAATTTCATGCAATTATTTTTGTATTTATTCCTTAATTCCTTCAAAATTAAAATATAATCTCTGTATGGTGGAGTTTTAAAATTTTCTTCGTATACTATACCATTTCTGATATTCTAATAATTTTACCACCGGATTTCACTATTTCTTGAATATCAACTGATGTTAAAACGTCGTGACAGAAACCATTTCTGAACCTGATTTTACTCCCAGTTTCCTTCTTACCTATTCTATTCGTAAAAGTTATTTTATCTTTAGCTGGTATGGGGTGAAAGAACATGTTTTTGGGATATTCAAACCAGACTTTTAAAATAGCAGTTCTAGGTCTGAATTTTTGTTTATTGAAGAGTTTTACAAATTCTTTTTCTTCTTCTGGTAGAAACGCTCTTGCACTTTCCGCTTTAGGATATTCACCTTCTGTCATGGCGGAAGCGTACAACCCATTAGCGTCAAATGTCATCAGTTTAGAATAGTCCAGTTCTTTGAGTTTAGCGTGAACTTCCATTTTATCTTTTGGGTTAACACTGTATTCTTTGAATAAATCTATTATTCCTTCAGTGTCACTTTCATTGTATTCTTTTAATATGGCGCAGATCTCATTCATTTTATCCGTTTCAAATGATTTTCTGTTAGCAGAGACTCTCCCTCCTTTAATACTTTGTCTGATAAAATATCTTATAAAAGGTTGAGTATGTGAGTAAACTTTTTCTACGTTTTGTTTTTCCGTATGTTTCGGAACCATTCTAGTAGTTTCATACCATTTCTTTATTGTAATGATATAAATAATACCAACCCTTTAAAGATAAAGAAGGAGCCGTTAGATTATTGGAATCGTTTTGGAAGACAGTTTTTTTCATGGCTTGATTGTATTTTATCAAGCAAGCTCCGAGACACAATGTATCTCTTTTAGCGTAAGTTTCCCATTCGGGTCTTAAAGATTCCCAGGTTTCTTTGGTGAATTTTGCAATATTAATATCGGTGATATTTCTCAAATTCATCGGTAGATTAGATGAATTTCCCCATGCCGCCAAACTAGTGCTTTGATGTTTAAATGAACAAGTGAAAGATATATATTTTGTAAATAGTTAGAGTTACTCATTATTTCTTTCGGTCTTTTCCATTTTTTCTGCAATCTTTCTTCTGTATATGGATTAGATAAAGGAAGAGAAAGAATTTTATTATCTACTACTAGTGGACATTGTGTTAGTTTTTTAACGCTTTGAAGTGCAATCCAGTTTAAAAACCGCTACCGTTATGAGAAATCAATGTTAATCTCTTTTCATCTACTTTTCCTAAACGTTGTAACATTTGATCTATACAATCTGTACCTACAAATATTTCTACTATATTAGTCATGAGTATGTTGTAATATTCTTCTGAAATGGGATCTGACGGCTTAAAATCTAGAGTCTCACTTAAATCACTTAAATAATTATTATAATCATCTAATCTTTTCCTCAGTTTTTCCAAATTGACTAAAGTACAACAATAAGGAATGGATTTATTCGTTTCTTTTTCGCAATAGGTTTCGCAATCCCACGCGTATAAACAGTTATCGGATATGTTCGAAAAAACGTTTAGTTTTAACTGTGCGAAACACATTACACATCATCTTTACAAGTTCTCCATACATTTTCATCGTAATTATCTTCTATTTCTTTAATACAGAAATGTTCTTTGTGTAAATAAAAAACCCAATCTAATTCTTCGGTTACTTTCTTTGGTTGAAAATGACTGTCTTTAGGGTTATAGATTTGAAAATTAGTATTAAATTTCTTATTGAATTTAGAAATTCTAGCAGTTGTCATAACTCCTTTTCTGTTTGATTTTTGAAAACTGTTGATGAAATCTTGAAATTCCCTTGTTAAATCCGTGTTCGTGATGTAATTTACACACTTTATAAAACAATAACAATCGGTTGGTATGTAACAATTTTTTCCTATGTATTCATTTATCTTTTTAAGTAGGTTAACCCCACTTCCCTTTTTTGATCTTTCTACTATTCTAAAATTATTTTTGCGCAAAATAATCTCTCCTGTAAAATACCAATCAGATGTATCAGAGGTTTCATGCATCTTTGGATAAATAATCTGGAAAGTTTGAGCATTGAATCCAGATAATCTCATGTCTTGTTTGTGTTTTCCTTTTTGATTTATTTGACCATTTATTTCAATTTGGCCTTTAATTTTATAATCCTTAAATAGAATAGTTATTCTCTTGACTAATTCTGAAAAAAGCATAATTGAGGTTGATATTTTAATTTCATTCTCCTCTTTTTCAAAAACTTCAGCTACATCATCAATTATATATTCAAATTCTTCTGTATCTTTTTCACTAAATTTGGTTGAAAATATATTAGGTATTGAATTGAATATCAATGAAAAATATGTTTTAGATAATGGTTCGTTTAAATTTCCAATTTTATCCATTCTTTTTTAAGTATCTATTTTTAACTAGGAATTTTTTAACTGTTCTTGTCTCGAAAAAAATGAATAATTTATTAAGATATGTATTTAAAATTTCCTTTTATAATGAGCTTTGATGTAAAAAACCTAAAGTGATCAATCCACAAGATCACCACTACCCTTTTTTATTTCTTTGAAATTTTTTTTACGGAAAATCATTTTTCCTGTGAAATACCAATCGGAGGCATTCAATTTATTATCCAGCGCAATGAAGAAATTGACAAAAGTCATGGTATCAAAACCTACAAATTTTATGTCTTGTTTGTATTTTCCATCTTGAGTTATCTTTCCATCTCAATTTCAATTTGTCCGTTAAATGATAAAAATTCGTCAGCGATATGCTCAATAACATTGGATAAAAAGTTCACTTGATATAAATTCAATTTTATTCATATTTTTAAAGCAACTATTTTTAACTAGGAATTTTTAACTTTTATTGATGATATTTCTACATCAAATTTATCAAAAATTTCATTGAATTCTTCTAATTCTTCAATGGTTATGTTCTTATCCTCTCTCGATCTTTCGAAAAATATAAACAATTTATTTAGATATGTATTTAAAATTTCTGTTTTCCTTTTATAATGAGCTTTCTGTTTTGATGTAAAACCTAAAGTAATCAAACCACAAGATGAAGTTTGAACGGCGTTGAACGCGGCTAATACAGTTGGGACAATTATTGGAAGCATTAATCCACCGGTTATGGCTGTTGCCACTGTTATCCCTATTGTTAAAACTGTACTTAATGTTTTGAAAACAGAATCAATTCTACTCCATGTTTTTCTGCATTTGTTGAATTGTTTTAGTTTTTCTTTTAGTTCATTTTGTTTTTCTATCATGTAGTTTTGTCTACTTTCGAGTTCCATTTTTAGGTAATTAAATTAAGTGAATTTCTGATAAAGCTACTTCGTGTTTACTATCTTCAAAAAAAAGTTTTACAGATACTAACGATATTTGTTCTTTCGAATCATTAATCTTATTCAGATGAACTGAAAATTTTGGTTTTTCAATAGAGATTAATATAAAAAAATACACATCATCTCTTATTAAAAAAATTTGTTGTTGTTGACTTTTATGAATATCAATTGAGGTAAATGCATCATTATCAACAAAATATAGTTTTACGTATTCAAAGTCTGTTGCTCGTAAAAACTCATAATTGTTTCTTACTTTTTTCGGTTCTGGATTTTTAATAATATTCGTTGATGGTGGAGTTTCCGTTTCCAATATCATATCAAAATCACTCAATGAAAGATCTTCTTCTTCATTATCTGGTATGATTAACCTATCTATATATTTTCCACTCGTTTTAATTTCATATAAGTGATCTCTCTTGGTGTTTTCATCGTTAATTTCTAATTCTTTAGTTTCTACATTTTTTGTACCATTGATAAACTGAAGAACTTTGCGAGCGTTAAATTTTTTAAATGTATGTGAGTTTTGTCTGAAGAATATTGAATCAACTTTTACCTGAAAAGGAAAAGTTATTTCAATTGTAATTTTTTCCTCGAAATCTAAAATATATTGGTTGTTGAGGTACATCATCATCTAGAACAAAAATATTTATGGGATGAATAGTATAATTTGGAACAGAATATACTCTAATATTTACTGTAAATCCATAATTTTTATATTCATAGTCTTTTGGTTTATCAATATTATCAGTAATAGAAGTAACGTATTGTCTCAAACTTCTAAATGGAAGATTGAAATAATATGATTTATTTTCTTGCTTGAGTTGCTTTTCTAATGTGAGTATATTTTTGTCCTGTTTTAAAACTAGGTTATTAATAGTGGTTATCTGTTGTTGAATAACACTATCATCAATGTTCTGTATTTGTTGTTGAATATTTGTTAATTCTTTTTGTAATTCACTGTTAAGTTTAGTTTCCAGAGCATTTAATTCCTGTTGAAACGTATTTTCATCTGGAATGTTATCTATCAATTGTTGAATGTCTAATTTTTGTTTTGTAATCTTATCCTCTAATTTAGATATTAATGAAATTAAATTTTGTAACTCAGTTTTATTCGTTACGTTGACTAATTGTTCTTCAATAAAACTTTTTAAACTTGTTACTTCTTGTTGTAATTTAGTATCATCAATAAAATCTTTATTTTTCATTTGTCGTTTGAAGAATCTTTTCACATCATTTATTCTTTCTTTTAAATGGTCTTTATTTACTTCAATTAAATTTAATTGTTCCATTAAATATTTCTTGTGAATGGCATTATCGTTTTCCGGAGACTTTAAATTAGTTATGCTAAAATTGTTCATATCTAAATCACCTTGAAGAGTGTCTCCGATTTGATCCACAAAGTAAGGTTTTGCTTTATTTATCCACGCTGTAGTGTTAGGTTTTTTAGTTTCTAAAGATAAAGAACCTAATCCAAACTTATTCGCCATTTTTATTGAGTTAAATTTATTACAATTTCTTCAAACTGTTTTCCTAAACTCAACTGATATAAAACCCAAAGTGAAAGTTGACCACAAAACTTTTGTCCCGGTAATTGAATTTGAAATGTTGAACATTTGATTGGTTTATTAGTCAATTGGATTATCTCTTCAGTGGGTTCTAATCCATAAGAATCGAAGAAATAAAAGTCAGAGTCTTTATACAAAGCAGAATGATGAACTCCTTTTTGATCGGAAGTATGTATATTTGTTATAGCGTAAAATTTACCTTTCTTATATTTCAGATTATTTATTTCATCTCTCATACAATAATAAAACGGTGATATATTTAACTCATTCGCCCATCTCATAAGTTGAAAGTTTGTGGTTGTATCGGTTCCATATTTATCGAGAAATTCATTCATTTTTAAAAGTCGGTTTTTTGAAGCTCGTTTTGATAAAACCTTCCTATGATTTGTTCTTTGTCTTGATCGATTAATTCATATGTTGGAGGTGATGTGGTGTTTACTTTATCAACGATGAATATTTCGTTCGTCCAGTATCCAACGTAACCTTTTTCAAATTTACTTTTATATTTGAAAATACGAACTCGATCTCCAACTTTAAATTTGGGTTTGATATTTAAATTCTTTATTTCATTTTCGTAGTTATGATGCGCGTTAATTGACTTTATAATATTTGGATTACTCGAGGCTTGTGTTGGTGTGACACCTATAGATGAATGAATTTTGTTATTGTATTCATCTACAACATCTGGTAATATTTTAAGCCATTTTTCGGATTTTAATTCAGTGAATTTTTTGAATAATTTATTTTTTAGAGTCCTGTTAAATCTTTCAATAACTACAGCTTTACCTTCGTTATGAGTACTGTAAATTTCAAATCCCAGAGATTTCATATTTTTGTTATAAAATTCACTTCCTTTATCTACCCATAGTTTTTCTGGATGACGGTTAGATTGTTACATAATTGTTTCAAATGAGTGTTTGACTGATAATCCCGTTTTGTTTTTCAAAGGAATAACCCATACATATCTCGTATATAAATCTATAACTGTTAAACAATATTTAAATCCTCTTTCGACTGGCATATGAATTAAATCGGCTGACCATATTTCATCTTTTTCAAACACTTTGACTTTTAAAAAGTTTTTAGTTTTTCTAAATTCTTTATGAATTTCATCCGCCAATCCCATACCTAATTTCATCTTTGCTTTTAACAGTTTAATGATTAATGCTCTTTCCATTCTCTCTTTGAAAGTTGGATTTGGAATATTACTCTATTGACTGGTTCTTCCCCTGGTTTGGGTTTATCGTTTTCGTCTAATCGCAGATCTAATCTCGTGCCGGGACCTGTATAATTGTGCCCTGGGAGATGTTTTTCTCCGGGATATTTCGCCCATGGAAATCCAGGAAGAGAACCCAATGATTTTTGTATATCTCCTGAACCGAAATAAGTTTTTGGAGCGTGAGCGACAATCATTTTTTATCCTATAACTTTAAAACCTTTTCCTTTCCTTTCTTCTAATCTCCTGTTTCGAATTTCTCTTATTAGCTCTAATTCTTTCAACTCGTTAGATTGTTTCACTGTGTCGCTTATACTCTTTCCCGCTTCAGCGATTGAGTCGACGGCTTTCGCTCCGCTTGAAATGAGTGATTTGTTTTTTGAAACAAAGCTAGCTACTTTTGGAATTATTGTTTTACCTAGAGAAAATAATGAAGAAAAGATACCGTCGCCCGAATAATCTTCGAATCTGTGTTGTTCGTGTTTTAGAATTAAACTCATCCTATTTTTAAATGAATTAATTTAGTCTGTTTTTTATCCAAAAAAAGTTATCTCCCTTCTAAAAGTTTCTAGACTAAAAATAACATTACTTAAAACGAGGCTATTAAAAATGTTATGTTATTTTATATAAGGGTATTTTTAATATACTTTTTCTTTGATGGAATGTAGGATATTGATTGAAGATGTTTTTAGTGTATGAAATGTATGGAATTTAGGATGTTTTATGAAATGTAGGGTGTTTTGCTGTAAGAATTTATGAAATGTAGGGAATTTATGAAATGTAGGGAATTTAGGTCTTGTTTTTTTGGGAGTTCATAGATTGGTTGGATTTTTCCCATGAAATGAAATGGAATGGAATGAGGTTAATGTAAAACTTTTCTTTGAGGTTGATGATTTGAAAACATCAACACTTTATAAGACATTATTATATAGGTATTCAGGAAGAAAGAATTCAACATATATTCATTCTTTGTCCATCCATAATTGAATTGTTAAATCTAATATCAGCTTTGATTGAAGTTTTTTTTTTGCAATCAACTGGTTATAACAACCATGATTTCCATACGTGGTTATTATTTGGGTATCCTGTTAAATATACCTCTGACAATTTATTACTTATTTTAGTGTTTTTAACTGTTATATTGGCTATTATGAAGAGGAGAGATATGTATGTTAAGTCAGGGAAACTAATCAATGTAGTAGGTTTGTTCAAAACTATGTTTACCAATCAAATCAAATATATACAACAAATTTTGAAATCCAGAGGTTATGCCAATAAATTCATGTTGACTTTTGTTTCTAATCCATATCTAAAAATAACTAGTGACACTGTAAATGTCAATTTTAAATAAATAATTTTTTTTTTCTGATTTTTTACGTTCTAACTTTGTGTGCAATATTTTATAACTTTTCATAACTTGTATTTTGTGATTATATTGTTCCTGTGATAAAATAAGATATAAAAAAGGCGCCAGATTCAAGGATATCTTCCTTCGCTGCCATTCACCCCCACTTCTGACAAATAATTTTCCTTCTGTTTTCTATTGAACAATAACCCCAACTGTTCCAACGGGTTGTTTCATGCGACTGAATGCGCCACTGTCTCATGTAATCGGTATACATTTCAAAATTTATGACAAATTTCCTGTTCGAGAGATTCGCCGATGGGGGTTAATGGACCGTACATCGCTTTTGCCACGCCGGGTTTTAGATACAGTGACAGAATTATTTAAAATGTTCGAAATGTAGTGGGATCATACCACGGATAAAAAAATTTTGCAGGATGTTTTTTGATGTATTTTCGGCGAAAGAAAACTGAAGGAAGCTTGAAAACAAGCCGTGCACATATTCAAAGATCAAAAATTATCTTGCGTCGGCCGGGAATCGAACCCGATACCAGGCTCAAAGTGATGATTTGCTCTCCTAATTTCGATTAATTTTAAACATTCTAAATTTTAATAAGAACTAACAATACGGTCATATTGTAACATTCACAAGGTTAAGTCGCACCATCTTTTATATAACTTTTTATATCTTAACTTTGTAAATAGGAAACCGTAGAGAGCAACAGGGAAAATCTGTGATGGTATAATCCCTGTATATCTGAGTGCTGATACTATCGGGATTCTGGCGTATACTTCCCGTTTCACAACCTTCCAAAAAGACACTTTTTTGGAAAAATTTTGACTGCTTTAGCACGTTATCTAATAAGCCTAGAAGGTTGATTTTTTTCAGATTCCCTTGTAAATTGGCACATTGGCAAACTCCCACCCTGTGCCATGGGTGGCTCTAGCTGTTTTATTGAATCTTATTATCACTTATGGGATGGTGAGTTTTAGACAGTAATAGCGATTGTAGCTTCAAGGTAGTATATGCTGATCAGAACGGTAAAGTTCTGGATTGCAATGCTATTGTTTGGTATTTATGCGCCGAATGATGAAACAGGGCTTCGTGAATTTTTTTCGGTCCGTTGCTGATCGATTACTTCTTTCAGAAAATGTTGTTGTGATTTTAATGATATTCTGAATCCCTTCACTGATCAATCAGAAAATATGTCATGTTATGGCAAAAGTGATAGTACTTTCGCTAACTTTAAAAATTGATCATTCATTGTGTGACCTGGAAGCGTAAAAAACTTGTTCAAGGCAAATTAAAACAATCACGAAACGACTATTTTTATCTTGCGTTGTAGTGAAACACTCTTTTATTGTTTTGTCTCGCATAACAGTTCTAGTGACCATAGTTTTATTAGTGTAATTTTGAATTTTGAAATTATAAGAAAGGATCGGGTGTTTGGGTATTCAATAATTCTTCTCTAAAAGACCCTGGGTATTGCTTTAAAATCCGTAACATGATAAAATCATCTGCAGCATACCCCTTGTACCACTGAGACTGAACCACTGGTATGATGGGACAATTTAAAGAACATTCTCAAAGGGACTGGTGCGCCATTCTTTTTCACCATTCATACTTTAAAAATGGGATTTTTTAGCTAAGGCAAGCAGTAATAGTGTTAACAGTTCCCGTCGAAATTGCATGTGTGGCCAGAATTGGCGACTCGTTGACGACTCGTCATTTTAAGATACTCTGTGCATATATAGAAATAGTGATTAAAATTCCTATAGTTTGATATTTTTGAAGGAAATATGCGATTTTCGTACATTTCTAGTACTTATGAAGACTATTTACATATATTCAAGACTGATATCAAACCCCTCAAAATGGCGCAACTATCCCTTAAAGAGTTTAAGTATATGCTATGCTCAACGACAGAGAAAACTAGCTGAAGATGAATTTTGGCAATTACAAACGGCTCCGAATTTCTATTTGTTGCGAGCCAGATTAGTGGGTAATTATGACTTTTTTGTTTTTTTTTTTGCTTCCTGGTTCCAACTTTTACAGTTGACTGTGCTATGTTTTGCAGCCTTGTATTTTGTCTCTTGATTTTGTTCCATTATAATTCTACATAGTTAATCTTACATGTTTAGGTGCTATAAACCGTTTTGGTGCTGATACACCATAATGCATTTCATTTCCGGTTGACGAAAGCTTTGTCCTATACTCCCTGCACCTGACTGAGCTCATGGTGCTATCTGTAATTAAGGAAATTTTTCCTGGACATCGGCAATGTAAAATGGGGGCGTATATTTCTGTCACCCATTTCATCCGTCCGTCCAAAGTTGCTTGTAAGCTTGTAGGAAGGCACAATCGTGGACTGATTTCGTTGAAACTAATATTAATATTGTTCTTGAAATGCTCGTAAACACTCTAGAAGGCGCAATTCTCGACTGATTTCGATGAAACTTGGTGTAAGTGTTTGTTATCACCCAATGAGAACTCTATTGAAAATCTGTAGAATCGAAAAATAATTAGTATGAGTTATTGCCCTTGTTTTTGAAAACGTGTTCAATTTTTAACTCGTAAACGCTCTAGAAGGTTCAATTATTGACAGATTTTGACGGAACTTGGTGTGTCTGTTTGTTGTCGCCTAAGGATGAGCCCTATTAAAAATCAGAAAAATCGAAAAATAATTAGTATGAGTTATTGCCCCTTGTACTTGAAAATGCATTCAATTTGTAGCACGTAAACAATCTAGGAGGCAGAATTCTTGGTGGATTTTGACAAACTTGTTGTGAGTGTATGTAATCACCCAAATATGAAAAATATTTAGCATGAGTTATTGTCCTTGTTCTTAAAAACACTTTCAAGTTTTCTCCTGTAAACACTCTAGAAGATCCAATTCTTGATAGATTTTGATGAAACTTGGTAACATTATTCAGTATCGCCTCAAAAAGTTCAAAAGTATGTCTGAAGGTTGAATATTTCATACTGGTAAATGTTATACTGTACTGTCAAATATTTTTATTTAAAATCAGAGCTGCTAGTGGGTGCATATTACCTTGCCTGGCAAGCTATCTTTATTTAAAATCAAAGCTGCTAGTGGGCGTATATTATCTTGCCTGGCAAGCTATCTTTATTTCTAACTATTGAGGTATCTTTATCTTGTTGCAATGCACAGTTTAAGGCACACAAAGTTTATTTTCCTTTTTTTCCTTAGAGAAGAAATTAGCGCAAAGCCAATTAAAAAAGTACGGAACCAGGGTATCTGATATTATCTGGATAAAAATAGTATTTAATTGCAGTTTATCGAACGCACTGCTTTTTTATTTATTTGTAACATGAAAGAATACAGTGACTATAACACAATAAAAAATAATAATAATTCGGGAAAGGGCAGTCTTTGCTGCGGAACCGTCCTGAGGTCATGATATATGAAAAAAAAATTTCTTCTATTTTCATTTTATATTTGTTTATAAGGAAGTAGTTAAATAGTAAGACGTTAATTTCAAGATATGTGCAATTTTTAATTGAAATGAAAGGTACGGAAGCGTCCTTGGGCCATGATAAATAAAAAAAAAATATTTTATTCTATTATCATTTAATTCATGTTAATAAGACGAAAATAAGACTTTAATTTCAAGATTAAAATTTTTATCTATTGAAATGAAATGATCAGCGCTCTTGACCAACCTTAAACCTAATTGTACGTTTGCAATGTCAATCATTATTTTATTTTCACATTGCATCTTCAAAATAAAAAAATTCAAATGTTTCACCCCGTACCAAAACCACCTCGACTTGAACTGTAAAGGATTTAGTTTACCGTGTTTCCGTTAAAAATTAAAAGAACACACATTTTATAATCTAGTTATCAACAAAGCAAAGCTGTAGCCTAATGCACCAGTCATTGGTATTTGTGTACAGGCAATAAGAGCCTGAAATGATATAACAATTGAAATGAAAGAGACATCATTTTTTGAATGTAGGTAATTAGGTCACAGGTAAATCGGTCACCGGAAATTTGGTCACAGTAAAAAGGTCACACGGTAATTTGGTCACAGTAATAAGGTCACACGGTAATTTGATCACAGTAAAAAGGTCACACGGTAATTTGGTCACAGTTATACGGTCACATGGTAATTTGGTCACAGTAATAAGGTCACACGGTAATTTGGTCAGGTCACAGTAAAAGGGTCACACGGTAATTTGGTCACAGTAAAAAGGTCACATGGTATTTTGGTCACAGTAAAAAGGTCACATGGTAATTTGGTCACAGTAATAAGGTCACACGGTAATTTGGTCACAGTAAAAAGGTCACACGGTAATTTGGTCACAGTAAAAAAGTCACACGGTAATTTGGTCACAGTAAAATTACCCATTTGCAGTGGTGTTGGTCATCTTATTCACATCAACCGCTTGTAGTTGATAACTAGATTCAATAAATGGTGGAGGACGGGCAATGTCACAACTTAAGTAGGTTCGTGACTTTGCCCTTGACTTTGCGCAAAATGCGTTAAAATTGGCTTTTTAAGAAGATAGAAACTACAATTATTATCGAATTTGGCTGAAACTTGGTATGCTTGTGTATATTGGTAGCATCTCACTACACACAGATGTATGTCCGATTCCGCCGACCTGTTCCGGGTTATTGCCCTTGACTTAGCGCAAAATTCGTTAAAATTGGCTTAAGAAGATAGAAACTACAATTTTTATCGGATTTGATTGAAACTTGGCATGCTTGTGTATATTGGTAGCATCTCAATACCCACTGATGTATGTCCGATTTCGTTGACCTCTTCCGAGTTATGGCTCCCGACTTAGCACAAAATTTATTGAAATTGACTTTTAATTGAAATTTATTTTTCTGATTCGATTGAAACCTAGTTCACCTGTGTATATTGGCTACATGGAAGTAGTGATGCTATTAAAAAGGCGAAAGCCGCGATGAGATTTGCTGCTGGTTGGCGTATAGCCTTGTGGGCGTCCGCTCGTATATATTAGCACCGTTGCTCGTAAATATCCACGCCTGTCCCAATGACCTGAGCGTTTTTCAATTTTCGGGTAGGCTGAGATGGGTGCCCTTCAGATACGTGAGATACGTGCGAAGCATCTCACCCTACCCCCACCCGAAAATCGAAAAGAATCTGCTTTGAAACGCTCACGTTATTGGTACAGGCACGGAAATTTATGAGTAGTGGAGACTATATATAAAACACATATTAAATCAACTTCATTGATGAAGTCAATACTGGATGATTTCACAGGCTGCATTCAGTGAGTGAGAATTCTGTAATTTGGAATGGTGAGAGTCGGCAAAAGTTAAACGGTGGTATGGCTTGCAAGCTTAAAAGGCAGACCGGTGGCGGGTTGTATCAGCAATAACTATACAGCTGCAGATTGACAGGTATACCAAATACTGTTCGACCGTTCAGGGCCCTACAAGGTCCATCCATCTCTGGCAGAGGGCAAGCAGAACCCTATATTATGCATTATGAAATAAATATCACTACACCAGTTACCAGTAATTTCATTTTACTAGTTTTGCCTTGACCAGATCACTGTGCGACCATATTACTGTGACCAAATTACCGTGTGACCTTAGTACTGTGACCAAATTACCGTGTGACCGTATTACTGTGACCAAATTACCATGTGACCCTTTTACTGTGACCAAATTACCGTGTGACTTTTTTACTGTGACCAAATTACCGTGTGACCGTATTACTGTGACCAAATTACCATGTGACCATTTTACTGTGACCAAATCACCGTGTGACCCTTTTACTGTGACCAAATTACCGTGTGACCTTTTTACTGTGACCAAATTACTATGTGACCTTATTACTGTGACCAAATTACCATGTGACCTTATTACTGTGACCAAATTACCGTGTGACCTTTTTACTGTGACCAAAGTTCCGGTGACCGAATTTCCTGTGACCTAATTACCGCGCCCCCATTTTTTTGCAAGAGCTTCGATATTTCATTTCATGTGTCAGACTGAAAAAATTCCGTGCCCTATACGCAGCAAACATTATCTGCTAATTATAGTTTAGGTTTAACAACAATAAGTGACATTTTAAAACGTAAAAAAGAAATTAAAAAAATGAATGTCGACACTAGAAATTCCGATAAAAAGCGTATGTACAATAACTCAAAATATGAACATTTAAAAAAATGACTCATGATTAGTTTGTGATAGCGCGTAGCAAGAAAATTCATATTTCTGGTCCTAGTCATTGCAGCTTATATATATCTAAATGTAACGTGTATCAGCTAAGTCAAGGGCAATAGTTCGAAAACCATTATTAGAAAGTCAAAGTCATGAATACACTCACGGTTATGGAACAACAGAAATATTTCATAATTTATTTCACGTTGAGTGTTCTTTTCTGTACATGTTTCCTCCTTTGTTATATTTTACATTGAAATTGCGACATTCATTCGATTAAAAACGTTAACAATACGGATGTATCGCTGAAAGAGTATTTACAAACATAGCAAAGTCGATATTTTGTAGTGACAACGTGCATTTCTACACTAAACATCCTGTTCTTAAAATCCTAAGAAAAAATTTATAGCGAGTCTTCTTCATATAACTTATTATTATAAATATCCTTACTCTCCTTTAATAAAATAAATAAATAAGTCAGGTAAAATTGTTTACCTAAGACGATCACGTGACTATGAACAATAAAAGAGATAAATATGTCAGGTTAAATTTTGAAGGGTGACAACAGTTTCCCCACGATAATCTACTCTTTAAATATGGACAAAAAACTGATATTTTTATTTATAATTATACACGGTAAGTTATTTTTTTTCTTAATGACATTTGATCTTCAACATTTTGTATTTCCTGTTAGATTGTGACATGAAAAATAAATTTACATAGACATATTCCTATCGATGAGCAAGTTCAATAAATGACGGACACTGATATGATAGGGTAAAAAGCATGACGTAGAAATATAGAGAAAACATATTATATAACAGGCTATGCATTGTAAGAGTGTGAAATTTTTTAAATATCCGTGGTAAGGGTTCAGCAAATAAGTGTAACACAGCAAATATTAAATACGTGGCATGGCCCCTGCTCGACCCCCTTATCTGATGTTTCCTAGAAACGCCACTGAATGTGATGACTTTTATCTTATCAAAGATGTTGGGTATGGCTATTCCTTTGGTTTGATATTAAAAAGTAATACTAATTATTGACGAGCCCGTATCTACGGGTGGGCATATGCCCCTCCGAATATATTACATGCGGATTGTAGATAATCTGAGATGAATTTTAACAATTCGAGAGCTTAATTTTCACTTCAAAATAAGGCCTTTTTGCATTCTGCCCCTTAAAGTCTTGTCACACCCTGGCGATTTGGCAACGTTTTTCTGTTAAGATAAAAGCCCACTGAAGCATGCTGGTTTATGTTGAATCACGCAATCGCCGCTTAATTACTTTAGGTGTGCGCAACGTGAAACATAACTATGTTATGTATGAAAAGCATATTTACGTATGTCTATGCATTTGCCGTTTCCCACGTATTAATAACGTATTCGACTACAGGCTCCTATAAGCATTTTCATCATCAAAATGTAACACAGCCTTGTAACAAATACTCGAAAGACGACACCGCTTTGTGTTCATGGCTTTGTTGAACATGGAGTGAAAGGCGTCTCTTATGAATACGAAGCCTCATGGTGTGCATTCAGACTATATATCAATGTTCAATTTGCAATGTAAGTGAGACATCATACATAATAGTTGAAGCTCACTCAGGGGGATTTGCGTTGCCCTAAGATTTAAAACCCGCAGACACAAATGCGATATGACATTTGCTGCATACTATTTGTTCACTGCTTTACTTGAAACCACATAATTAGTATATTATCAAAACCAATCATTTCAAGTCAACTTCGGTCATTAAGATAATGATAATCATAAAAAGAAATAATATTGTGTCCCCGTATATTGGCATTCTGTAATTTTAATTACAGTTCCTTCTTAAGTAATTAATTAACACCAAATTACAGGATTAATCATAACAATGCAAACTGATAATAAACATTGATTTGTCATGGTTTGTTATGCAATCGATTCCTTTTTCAGAAACATCTCTCTCTACCATAAACTGAAAATGGTAAAGTTTCTTTGTTTTGACCAAAGATTTTTTAATTGGCTGGAATCCTAATTGACAATTGTGCTCAGCCGGAAGTGATATATTGCATAATGTGCACAAATTTGATTTGGAAGCTGCAGAGTTCAAGTGTTGACAGATTTACCTCGGGTTTCTTTTTTTTATTTTCTTTGCAACAAGCTGTATCGGATGCAATTAGGCAAAAGTTACAATTTTGAAATCTTTTATGGAGAAAATATTTGCATGAAAAATATGGAAATTTTCTAGCTAATTAATGGATCGATCAGAAATTTACAGGATATAGACAGAATGCTAATATAAATACAAATCACGTTGGTGGTGGTGGCAGAAGATGTTGTTGGCAGTGAGGCCAGGTCGGACTGTACGATCAGTGATGGCACATTCGTGCTTACCAATGGTCTGCTGTTCCAGTGGCCATTCGGAATCAGTTCTGCAGATGTTGGCGTATCATGTACCGGTCTTGACTGTGTGCGGTAACTCTTGGACGATTACTACGCGGACAGTCTTTGGTGGTGTTGTAGCGATGTTACAAACGATGTATCGTTCTGACGTCGACATTGAATGAATTTGCAACAGTCTGTGCACTCACTCTGTCCTTCTTGCAGTCGTCCGATCGCTTATTGTCTCTCATTTCTTGATAATCTTGGCTTGGCTGATAAATCGAAATGACGAATGTAAGCCTGACGGTTTTGATTGCCTTTTATACCATACCGTCCACGATATTCACGTGCATCATGATTTTGACGAGACTTTTCAGCAACTGGGTCCCATTTCACTTTAGAAGACTGCGTTTGGGCAAACCACTACATTTTAAACACACATGTAAACTGAACTTTAAGGCAACAAAGGACCAGTAGAATGTCAAATCTAAATAGTTGACTAAAAAAACACGGCAGAAACAGAGTCAGTTAATTTTTTCCAGTACTTTTAGAAGTGACGTTTCTTTTGCCTTTCAGTATATATATTTTAAATTCTTCGTTAGAACTCAAATTACAAAATATGCAGGTGTTTCTACAGGAGAGTATCTCTTATAAACCTAAATTAGCAGACTATGTAAATTGGAGGCTTTCTTTCAACAATATGTGGAAACCTTCAACTGTCAGTAGCTCATCTAGGTTTGTGGGGACCCTTTTCCAAAAATTTAACATAATATGCTCTCTTGCATACTGGGAAACCCCCACCACCCCCCTGTGAGCCAATTTAATGAATGTTAATGGAAGATTGAAATATCTTCATTCTGAAGTAAATATGAACACCAGTCAGCATGTCGACAGAAGTCAACTCGTCAACAAAATTTGATGAGAGAAGTCGTCGACAAAAGTCATGTGATAAGGTTTCGTTGCCACGCTCGGAGCTGTTCACAGTTCTAGTCTATCTATATTATCTTTAATTTGCACATTGATGTATTATAAGCCTAGTTTGTAACGCGGACCCATGATTTGTGATTACTAAACTTAAAAGATGAAATATAAAATAGTAGTAAAGCACGAGGAGCAAGATGCACTCAACGATTGTGTTAGACTTTTTTAATACGCCATATCTATCAGTAAAGTCGAAAATACGAATTCAAATGATTTATTTTGTTTCGCCATCGAAAAACATAATATCACTGTTTTAAACCATTACATAGCTGTATCATTCTTTATTCTTTTCTATTTTGTAGATAATAAAAATGATTTACTTTCAGCTATCGTAGCAAACCTTGTACCAGATTACTCTCCATATATTTTAGGTAATATTCTTAAATAAACAACGAAATGAGTTTTGTGTCAAAACGTGACAAAAGCAACGAGTGTTGGCTCCGCGACGTGATATAATGAATTAAGAATAGTAAGCTTCGAACACGTTATAGCCGATGTTGCGAATATAGTAAATTACATACCATATCAAGAAGAACAAGATGCAGAATTCACTAAAGTACATTTAGATGAACTGACGTAGTAACTGGAATTCGTTTATCCATATAACTGATAAATATACCAAATATTATTCTGTATTAACATCTGTAAAGGAGTCTTTGAAAGGGAGGGCATACTGAGAACCTACTGACATTGGAATCAGGGAAATAGATACAGTCATTGGTTTATATACTCATTTTATGAAGTGAAACATTATAGTGGTATATTGTTCAGTTTAGGAATTTAATTAAAGATAAGCAAGAATGTGTAATTTTGTCGTCCTATCTTTTGAAAATAATGGCTTTAATTATATTGCCATTCTTAACACAATCCTGTTTGAATGCATAATAAAGAATATTCAATTTAGTCGGCAAATTTTTCTACCGTAAGAATACATGAGCGTTAAAAGACATCATCTTGAAAAATATTTCAAAATTATGGTTTGTGTGATGTGCCGAAAGGATGCATCCAAAACGACCGACAGTATGGCACTCTAAATAATTTGTGTATACAAAATAGTGACTTATCGGCAGTCGTATTAGAAAGTTGAAGGGATAGTACTTCACCTTATTGACAGGCAATCTGTCTCTGCAACGGGCCCAATGGCAACAAGCTTAGGTTCTATAGGATTTTTAAACATGGAATTGACACGGTCCCTTATTTTAAAAATGTTTATGATTTGTTACAGAGGTGGATATTATCACGACTAAGAGCGGGACCACTCTCACTTAGAATTCCGCCTCCAGAGGAAATAAAAGAATGCATTGCAACTCCGGGTTAGTCGAAGACGAGAAACATTTTTTATCCCATTGTTAAATTCAATTCGTTTCTTTTAGAACTCTGAAATCTGTGATAATTTTTTTGTTTGAAAGGATGATGAAAAGTTAGAGTTTTCAATGAATTGTGCTAAAAATTTACCCTTTTTAGCTTCAACGATTTTTAAGGTGCATATGTTGAGAAGAGAAACGTATCTGTGATCTGTAACTTTATATTTATGTTTTTTGTCTTATTGATTGTGGCTTTACGATATATATTTTAAGGTGTCTCATAAGCCGAAGCCGGATGGCGTTCTTTTCATAATATTGTATTTTTTTATATTCTCAATATAAATACATTATCTCTTGGATTAAAGAAACTGACGAACCGATACGAAACTACTTACTCATTGGGTTGTTTCTCTTGACCGAGTATGTGTTTGTTTTGAAATTTGTTTCAAAATTGGACGAATTCGGCCAAATCTTTACACAACTTATAATAGCTGGAGGATTTGGATGTTTATCACATTAAGTGGTTGCTCTTTCATCCGAGGGTGTTCCATAAAATATCTTTAACCTTTGTCGACGGATGTTTATATCACAAATGTTTGTGAATCTCTTTTAATATTACATTTTACATAGTAGTAGTAATATTAGTACAATCGAGTAACCTAATTTCGTGGAAACCTATTATTCGTGGATTTCCGGAAAGGATTAATAATTTACATGAGCGACCTTGCTCGACCTCCGCATTAGTTTGTTTTGATAAACATGGGTTTTCTCTACAGTATCAGCCAGTAGAATGAATTCGGTAGTTTCAAGCAAGGTAAAATGTATTAATGTATACTTTGACAAATACAAAATGGCGGATTTCACTTATTACCAAACGTCACCATTTTTTATCGGCCGAATTTCCCTATAATCCCAAGCGGTAATCGGAATTCCAAGTGTCGTCTGCTAGAATGTAGTCCAACGGATGAAGTCACGTAATCAACTAGCGGATTCCGTGTCAGCAGAAAATTTCTATGGAACACGAAGTGGACTATATTCTTATGTTGTTTCAGTGACTTTTAGCAATAAATCACGCTACGTATCTTATTTTGTCAGTCACTATTTTTTTTTAAAATCGTGGTTCTTTGAAGGAATTGTCACTAGTTATAATGAATTGATATTAAATATAAATACTAAGAGAAGTTAATTATACCACCCGGTATCCATACAACGTGTTTTTCTAGACTTATTTATAGATCAAACAATGTACACGAAAATAGGTGACGCATTCTGCCGCCGTTGCCGAGTTGGTTACTCATGAAATATGGGTCAAAGTGAAGGATTCATAAAGAAAATCGAAATAAACCAATTTTAATTATTTTGTAGAATATCTGAGGAAACATCTAAGACATAAAAAAAAATTTCGTTTTTTTAACTTTGACGAAATTCGGTGTTGAATCCTTATATCCACGAAAATAGGTTACACCCCTTACTGTCACACAGCAAGATACAGTTAAATATTATGCTAAATGAAAATAAACATATTGCTGCCCAGCCAAGTTGGCTTAAGTGACACGACTTCGCGTTAATAACATTCAAAACATAATTCTGTTAAAACAATAAAATGTGTATTAAATGAAATAATTTAAAATAAGTTAAAATTTATACTTAACATTTTAATAAACATAGAAACCTTTTAAATATATATTTACAGAGGGTGTATGAATGATTTTAAGACAGGCCCTGGCACTTATGTAGCCTCGTTGACACTTGTAGTAGTGGGACAATTTTATAACATATGTTGCATTTTTACATTTGTGGTTTGTTTCTACATACTTGAATCGGTACGCAAGTGTTATTTTCGACAAATTCTTTAGAAATCATATCCAACTTACATATTATGCCGGTGTATTTATTTATTTTATTCTCTTTAACATTCGATGATAAGATGAAAGTTTCAAGGTCTGATATCTAGCTTGCTTGACTCGTTGTATAGATTCTTCTGTCAAGCTGACCTCAATATGAAACAATCACTTCCTTGGTATTAACAGGCCAATTAAAGGGGCATTCTGCGTCTTTTGTAGGTCGAATTTTTTTGCTCCAATATGTGCAAAACTATGTACATCAAAAACTTTAGATACGTGTCTTTTATCGTATCTGAAAGTTTAAACTTAAAACATCTAACGCCAAAACTATTTTAAAAAGTTTACGAAAGTTTTTTGTAAACGTTTTAAGTTCGTTTTGCGTTTCGGGAGCTATTGGAAAACTACTGTACGGATTAAAGTTTAATAAACGCCTTATTGTAGAGAAATATGTCTTAAAATTTCAACTAATAATATAGAGCCATTGTAAAGCTAAACAATAAAAATTGGTCAATCTGCTTAATTAACAATAAGTACTCTCCCTTTTTTAGTTAACCCTTTTAAAACAAATTTAGTTTGATCAAGTTGATACATAGATATGAATAGCATACTTTAGAAGTATTTCAGGTATAATTTACAACATTTTTGATAGTGAAAATTTTGCATAGTGGCCCTTCAAGGAAAGTAAATATGCGTAATATGATAGTTGTGTAATAAAAAAAAATCTTTCACTCGTGTTTTTGTCGTATAAAATATACTAAATTTGTTGCGATATATAAATATTATATGTGTATCGGGGACACTGGTAGCATTAATTTGCACCGTTCCCTGGTTCCTGCAGCAGCTTCACTAAAACTAAGTGTTTGATGACGTCACAAAATAAGCTTTATTTCGCGATTAGTGACGTCATGACAAACTTTGAACCACCATGCAAATAAATGCTATCAGTGTATGCTACCGATACACATAACAAATTTAGAAATGCTTTAAATATTTTCCTCGTCAAGGCTCAGGAAATTTCGTCAGCTTATTAAAAAAAAATTCAAATGCCATAAACTTCCATGATACTTCAAACAGAAGTACTCAAAGTTTCGGATTGCGAGTGTCATCTCTCGTTTCTTAAGACCGTAATTATTTGTTGTCTATCATTTTCAAATAAATGTTATGTAATTTGTTCATTAGATAAGGATAAATCTATAATAATACATAGAAGGGTGAATTTTGAAATAGGTTGTCACGTTTGTTGATTATATAACCATTCAGGTTATTGTGACATCAGATATACTGTTGAATAAACTGCTTAGCATATGCTTTACAAGATTATTCATTGACTACATAGATAGAAGTGACGCTCAGTTTAAGATCTCATATGACTTTATATCTCGTGACCAATATATAACACAAGTGCTCGTATAAATTTTTACTGAACAAATACTGACCTCAATTCACCGAATAGTGTATTATCTTGATTATTTATCCTTTTCGTTAAAATGACATCTTCCTGTATTGAATTTGTCTCAGATGTGGTGAACGCCCGTTACTCTTTTCAATAAACATAAAATTATAGTAAAACCTAACCATAGCACAAATAAAACTTTACCTTCGCATAGATGTAGCAGAAATGTATTATATTAGTTTATTATATGTAAAAGTTACCATCTTGCATTTTTGACTGAAGTGATATGCCAATTAATCTTAAATAACTAAATGTTTAAAAATTTAACAATACACGCCCACATACGCTGGCATCATCGGTTAAAAGCGCATCTTCTCCATTCAAGATCAATAGGGGTTTAACGCTACTCTTGTTAATGTAATATTACGGCGTTTATATTTAGTTTATGTCTAAAGACCAGTTTGGTTACTTTGATTTAATAATTTGGCAGGTCCATACACAATTATAAAAGCAAAAAGCTGTTCAGATCATACATATTAACTCATAACAATCCCATCGTGTAGAGCATTGACTTGGCAATTGAACTAATTGTACAACATGTAATAATTTGACTTTCAATTTCAGCTCCTGTCAGTATTTCAGTAACAGTTGATCAGCAATATGTCGATAAAATATCAGATGATCTTCAAATCCTTTGGAAAGTGGAATCTAACACGGAATACTTTGATAAAAATAAAGTTCAACTAACTTTGAAAAATACAGGCCTTCAGATATTAGAAGGCAAAAACTGGGAATTATACTTCGATACTCCGATGATGGTAGAGCCAGACTTTTTGCCCGATACTCAAGCAAATTTGGGAGATCAAGGTGTAAAAATACGACATTCGAAAGGCACCCACTACATAATTTCACCCACAGATAAGTTCATCGACTTGATGCCCGGGACAGAGAGGAAAATACAGTTACATCTATCATTTTGGACAATTTCTCGAACAGACTCGTTCCCTAATTGGTATTTAAAATTCTACGGATTTGATCCTCGAGTTATCAATAATACCGCTGTGGAAAGCTTAGATTACGTGTCTCAATTGCATACACCGAAGCAATGGAAGCGAGCAACAACCGACAAATTAAACCCCTTTACAGCCCAAGAAAGATATCGAAGGTATATGTATTTAAAACTTGTTTACATGGCATGTTTACATAAATATAGGATGACCCTTAGAATACATAATACAGAAAAATTGAATATAATCCTACAAAAGATTTCAACTTTGATCAAAACTAAACTTGAGAAAAGTGTATCTAACATATATTCCTCGCTATAATAGTTATTAATTTTATCGGCTAGTTCGTGTTTCATAGTTTGCTTTTGACAGAATTAATACAAAGTCACTTTTATAGAAACGTATTCTTGCAGGTACTTTAATGAATATAGAACCAACAATAAGGATACAAAAATATCGATCATTCCCAAACCAGTCTTTATCAGAGTAATACTTGGTGGTGGTGATGTAACTGTAGATAGTGCTTGGTTGATAGAATACACACCAAACCTGTTATCTGAAGCTACCTATCTAAAAGGTACAGAAGGAGAAAAGAGAACAATCACGTTTGTGGACGTTTGTTTCTCCTAATGCAGTATAGTACGGTAATATGTGACCTAGGTTCTTAAGATCATCGGAGACCATGGTGTCCTAACCAAGCCCCATTCATCATACACCATGTCAAAAGCCATATTCGTGATACAATGGTCGGAGACTTGATGGTTGAATTGAGATGTTACGAATTTTTATTTCAAAAAATTTTATTGCCGTACATTTCTCAATGTCTACTACAAGATCTTCATATGCAGTTCATGATTATGAGAGCCCTGTGAAAAGAATATTGTATTTGTAAATGCAATATTTCGTTTTCTGTATGAATAATATAACTTACACATGTATATATGCGACAATTTTTAACTTTTATTCTCTTTAATTTCATTGTTGTTTCAGATGAGGCTGGCATAAACTTAACTAATGCACAGCCGACGGAAAAGGTGATAAGGCTCATAGTCGGAGGCGTTGTACATCCCAACACGAATGAAAATCTTGAGAATGGGGAAGCATATAAATTGGAAGTGAATGCAGCAACAAAAGAAATTGAAATCACTGGAAAAACAAAAACTGGGGTTTTTAATGGTATTCAGTCTTTTCTTTCATTGTACTCTATGGGAGGTGTAATATCAACCCTTACAATAGTTGACCAACCAAGATTTCAATATCGAGGCATGCATATTGATGTCGGACGTAATTTTCACTCCAAATCTTCTATATTAAAATTACTGGATGCTATGGCGATGGTGAAACTGAACAAACTCCACTTTCATCTGTCTGATGATGAGGGTTGGCGACTTGAAATTCCAGGTTTACCGGAACTAACAGAGGTAAATTAGTTTTTATTGGAATCTCTTTGCACTTAAGCAGCATAATTGAATCATGGTTTTGAGGAATGTCGATTAGTGGCTCAGAAAGGTATATAAAGTCTCTGTTTGAACGAAGGTTTCCTTCCAAGGAAAAAGCTCTAGGTCTTGCGAATCAATCAGGTTTAAAGCAGTTGTAGCTCATGTGTAGTTCAACAGAACATGCAATTATGTGTGTGTCTGATAAATCTCTGGACAAAACATAAGCGATTCGGCATATATTAAAATATTCATCGACCTAAAGTAAATCTGTATACATTTTTGAGATGCTTTTATTAACATACATAACAGTTGGCAATTATTTCCTGTTAAATTTTCATTTTTTTGTTTTTGTAAGATTGGAGCAAAAAGATGCTATGATACGAACGAATGTCTTTTACCACAGCTGGGGTCCGGTCCTTACACTCCCAATTCCGGTTCAGGATACTACTCTGTAGCTGATTATCAAGAAATCCTTCGCTACGCATCTACAAGACACATACAAGTTATTCCAGAATTCGATATGCCAGGACATGCTCGTGCAGCGATTAAGGCCATGGAAAAAAGATATAACAATTTAGTTAAATCAGACCGAAATGCAGATGCAGAGGAATATCTTCTTCATGACCCAACTGATAAATCAAAATACTGGTCTGTCCAATTCTTTGATGATAATGCAGTTAGCCCTTGTATAAACTCTACCTACAAGTTTTTAGGTCACGTGATAGATGAACTTATAAAGTTGCACAAAGATATTCAACCATTGAAAATGTATCATTTTGGGGGTGATGAAGTTGGAAAGGGTGCCTGGGTAAATTCCTCAAAATGTCAAGAACTGAGCACAGGTAAACCTGTTGTCTCCGACGACATCAAGGAAATATTCTTCAAGCAAGTTGCAGATTTAACAGGTATTATACTTTAATAGCTTACAAACTATTTGAATATATATTATAGTACATATTTCTAGAAGTGCATATAGAGTAAAAAAGGATCTTTTATCACAGATCTTGTCATGATTTTGTTTGTATGTTATTATATTATTCATTTGTAACAAAATCGTTAAAGTTTCAAGTTGACAGAGAAGATTAAACATGGAAATAGAAGTTTTTATTATGCATGAAGGTTTTAACTACTTACATTTATATATTATGTGAACTTACATTTTGTACAATCCAAAGTTGGAATAATTATTAAATACGCCCACAAAAAGTTTAAGGCAAGATATCATGTCTATAAAAATAACAAGAAAGGATTTGTCCGTGTTATTATATGAATTATTACATGTAGCCTTTACGAGGCCCCATATTGTTCAAATCCTCGAAAACTGAGGAATAATGTAACAATCATTAGATTATTTTTAAGGTAAACGAGGATTAAATATGGCGGCATGGGAAGACGGTATGATGAAAGCTGGTAAACCATTTAATATAAGTGATCCAACATCGAAGGATTCGTATGCCTATATTTGGAATAATATTTGGGAATGGGGAGGTGCTGCACATGCCTACAACTTAGCTAATGCTGGATACAAAGTAAATTGAATTATATTAATGTTCATATCACAGATATACCTATACATCCATATAAATGTTGTAATGTACAAAACTAATGATATGAATTAGACTAGCTAGTTGTGGTAGTTTTTTTCTAGAAAAAATAGGGCTGGTATTAAAAACCCTGTAGCCGGAAGTGCAAACAATATCCAATATACCTCTTCTTATCTTTATATGTTACACATTTATTTATTTTTCATTATGCAGGTCATAATGTGTCAAGCAACTCATCTTTATTTTGACCACCCATATGAGCCCGACCCTGAGGAAAGAGGATATTACTGGGCTCCTAGATTCACAGACACAAAGAAAACGTTTAGTTTTATGCCTGACGATGTGTACCAGAATATTGATTTTACAAGATTCGGTGACCCTCTTGATCAAAAGACATTCTGTAAAGATGAAGAGACATGTCCAACTTTAACGAAGCCTGAAAATATTATTGGTAAGGGGAAAGGTTCTGTTCATAAACATTCTTATTACTCATCTCATTTGCATTGTATTTTATTATAAATTCAGACATTTCACATATTCAATTTCGTCTCTTTATTATTTTCCGATATTTTTCCATTCAATTGTAACCTGACAAGTTTTTCTTTTAACACATTCACATTTAAGTAATTTTATTTCAAATAATCAAAGCGTACCATGTAAGAACCCGTTTCCTGATCACACAATGAATTGTTTGAAAGCGAACCGAACTAGAAAAGAGCCCCTCGGTTTTCAAGAAAGACAACGTCATTAGAACGGTGCTGTGGTAGAAAACTTTCAGAAAACAAAAAAGAAACGAAATTGATCGTTTCACATGCAGTTTGATAACAATGCACGTAAGGACGAAATTAATATTTACTAAAAGATTCTGTAAATCATAGTCCTTTTTCTGACTACACGTGATGAGGTCTTGTATTCTCATTGTTGAACAGCGACTTGTATAATGTATTCGATTGGTTACAATTACTTTTGACAACGTTTGACGCCTTTAATGGATCATGGACTTGTGTAATCCGCAGAACAATCACAGAAAAAATCTAGTTATGTTTATTTTCATTAAATTGTTTTAAGCGAGTGTTTCTGATTACCGATGATTTTCGAACTATTTTTATAACATGTAATGTGTCATTGAAAGACATCTTCATTTTTTGCGCAAACTGTAAGTCAAATATGTGACTTTAAGTTTGATTTTTTAATGAAATTTTAAGTCTCTACGTAGATTCGTACGAGAAAAATATTTTGTCAAAATGATAAAATCATTAATGTTCAGTCAATTTTCTGTTATTGACATGTAGATATACAATTTATGTTTAACAGAACTTTATTTTAGGTATGCAAGGTCATTTATGGAGTGAGACTGTAAGGACACCAGAGGAATTGCAGTATATGATATTTCCACGAATTCTTGCTATTGGAGAGAGGGCATGGCATAAGGCTGACTGGGAGACAATTATGGACAAAACTGAGAGAGATGTACAGATTGATATGGATTGGGCAAGATTTTCAAAGTCTGTAGGATTGAGATATTTGTTTCGATTAGAAAGACTTGGAATTAAATATAGGATTTCACCTCCAGGTGGAACGTACGTAAACTTCGCTATACTATCAAATTGTTAGCCTGATATTCGACACTATACAAACACTTTATAAGAATTGCTCTTGTGAAATACGTCTGTGTATTGAGTACCTCCATGCATATTGTCCATGCGTGTTTTAATATGACGAAGTCCAATCTTGAATTTGAATAAGTTATATGCGAAACAAATATTTTAGGGTCAAAAATATGAAATTAATCACCAATACAGAATACAATGGTCAAATGGTACAATATAGTGTAGATAATGGTGTAACATGGTCGGTAGCCGACGAGAATACGGTCTTGAAAAGTAACAATTCAGTTTTACTTAAAACAAGGTTAGAACTTTTGCTACCAACACAACTTATATGTTTAATAAAACGTTTTTGCTTAAAGGACATACTAAATGAAGTAGCATTTATGTAGGTCGTAATAAAATTATAAAATATTTCATATTCAGGTTTTAAATAGGTTGCTTGACGTAATTTATTGTCAAAGTTAGCTTAAGGATCAGTGTTTGACTGATGTTCAAATAATGAGAGGACACCTTGGATTAGAGTTGACTGAAGTAAAATATTCAAGTCAACACGATTCGTAGTGAGTTAATGCTAGACAAGGCCCTCGACACTGGCCTCATAATGGTTAATTATCAATTTTTTCTGTATTTGGTTGACAAGAAATGAAGATGTAAGAGATCTCATCCGTGAAAATTAATTAATGTGTTTTAGTTTGCATAAAATGGATGCTTTGAAGAAAGGTTTCGACAACAATGAGTGAATGAATCCTTATTTGTGAATGTGTGATTTTCATGAAAGAAAATTATTGGTACTTCTCTTTGGAGGATGTCACTACTATTCAGTTTTTATACGCCCACGTGAATATGTGGTCGTATATTGTCGTCGCCCCTGTCCGTCCGTCCGTCCGTCAACATTTCTTGTGGGCACTATAGAGACTACAGTTTTCATCTGATTTTGATCAAACTTGGTGTGATGCTTTAGAATGATAAGATCTCGGTCAAGTTCGATGAACGGTTTTTGAGATATTGCCCTTGACTTAGAACGCCTTGAAATATGTTAAAAATTGTTCGTGAGCAGGATTGAAGCTACAGTTTTCATCCGATTCTGATGAAACTTGGTGTGATCATTGGAATTGATAAGATCTCGGACAAGTTCTAACTTGACGCATTTTTGATGAACGGTTTTTGAGTTATTGCCCTTGACTTTGTTAAAACGTGTTGAAATTTGTTAAAAATAGTTTGTGAGCAGGATTGACGCTACAGTTTTCAACCGATTCTGATGAAACTTGGTGTGATCATTGGAATTGATAAGATCTCGGACAAGTTCTAATAAGATATATTTTTGATGAACATTTTTTGAGTTAATGCCCTTGACTTTGTAAACACGCGTCAAAAGTTGTTTTTTGCCCTTGATTAGAGCTGTGTGATTTAATTGTTTGTTGTATTTGGGTTATTGATATTGATTTTAAAAAATTTTGTGGAATTATTCAGCATAAATAATTTCTTCAATATGAGAAAATTCGTACTTTAGTCACTAAAGGCTGTTTTCTGACAGCTGCCAGTGGGCGTATGTTAACTTGCATCGCAAGCTATCTTTACTATCGGTTTTGCCATACTTTGGAAGATATCTTGCTTGTACGGATTTTTTTAATTAATATTACACCACAACAATTTCCGTTACGCTTGAAGATATATTAACATGATGATTATCAAATGTGTTTAAAATGTAGTGCATTGGAAGTTATGTGTGGCTTACGTTATGTTAGATTGGAATGTACTTTAAGTGACTTAGTGTGACTTAATAGCGTATTTTTGACATTTACAATAAATAAAGTGTAATTGAAATTATGGCTAAGTTCTCAAGAAACCGTATCTACATTGTTTCAAAGAGTGACCTTATCAGTTTAAACACAGTATGCTATGACATACATATTATTTTTCGAGTATAAGAATTAAAATGAATCAACTTGTATTACTTTTAAACGCTATAGCTTTGAAAGGTATCATCACGAATACAGAAAACGAATATCAACTACATAATTTTACAGATATTTTAAGGTGTTTAATCTTATTTTACAGTATTTGAAAATAGTTTTGTGTAAATAGAAACCACATAATGAAATAGGACATTGTTATCGGAACCTCTTTGTAATCCCTTGAAATATTTTAAAACATTATTATGTTACTTTCGCACTTAATGAAGATGTGTGGCAATATAGGACTGTGCTTACTGTTTCTATTCTGCATTTTAATTTTTAAACGAATAATAACGGAAATCGTCATGTGAAGTGTTAAAAATTGCTAATATTAACTTACTGTATATTTTTCAGTAACCAAGATGGAAAACGAGAAAGTCGAATAATCAACCTACATCCAGGTTTGCATCTCTATAACTTTTTATTCTAAATCAGACAAAAGTTCAAAATTGTTTTGTATGTATAGGAACAATTTCAATCAGACCATAGGAAAGCCAAGTGTATGTGTATTGTTTAGATACGTGTATTAAGTTGGCTACAGCCTCACAATTTTCGACAAATTACCGTTTACTTTTCCAAAACTTTGCAAGATTTGACTCGTTAAATCAAATATCAAAAAACCAGCTAAAATATCTGTATCCCGTTTGTCAGAAATTCGTACGACTAAACGTGCACGTTATGTGAAGAAAACGCTATTTTGAATTAAGCAAAGCGTTGATGTTTAACGTTTACGCTTGTACCCTCATCTACGATATATATATTTTCTTTTTAAGTGGAACCACTTCCTGTAGTTGACCAATCAGTGATTGATCAGATAGCAGAAAATTTGTCCATTGAATATGAAGTTATTAGTAACTTTGATAATAATGCCGATACTTTCCTAGCTGAATACACATTGAAAAATGTTGGGTATAAACCCATCCCGCTTGGTAATTGGGAAATATATTTCTACAGTATGGAAATGGTTGAACCCCAGCATCTAAGAGGACATGTTCCTTATGAATTACCAGGATATGACGTCATCATTCAACACGTAAATGGTGGTTTGTTTAAACTGACGCCGACACGAAAGTTTGGTGAATTAAAACATGGAGAAGTAAGAGGATTTCAATGCAAAATTGGTCATTGGTCAGTGGCAAAGACTGATGCCATGCCTAACATTTATGTAACTGCAGATGGTATGGTCAGTAAGGTTCTTCAGAGTACTGCCGGGGAAAAATTGGACTGGGTTAAAGATTTTAAAAGAGTTGAACAATGGAAACGGTCTGTATCTATTTTGTTTGATCTTTTAATATTACATGAAAGTTCTTAACTATAAGATTTTAAGTGATTGTACTTCTTCACTATTGTGTATCTATCATATAGCATTCTCTGTTTATAATGCCAATCTTTAATTACCATGTTATAAAACTCTCGGTTTTTGGCATTATTTTTTTGTTAGTTCCAGAAAGCTGAAAGCCGACTGAAAGTTCCCTGAATACAAAGCAGCCGTTTATGCATATAGGCACATTCGCCTTTTTGTAGATTTTTGTGCTCAAACTTGTGAAAATTGTACACCAAAAATTAGAGTAATGAGTCCCTAAACGTATCCGGAAGTTTTAATTTAAAAAACTCTAGCCGTAAATTTTTAACGCCAAAAATATTTTAAAAAATAACTAAGCATTGGTAGTAGTAACTGAAAATTTCACATGAGGAATCAAAAGTGAGTATTTCATTATGAAATGTATCAGGTGTCTAGAAGAGTAAGAATACCCTGCCCGTCATAGTTGCTCAACATACACAACAACACTACAAATAGGAACGCAAAAAGAACAAAAGAAAATAGCGACCGACGAATGTAAAAACTACTGTACGGATTTAAGTTAAAGAAAAACGTCTTATTGTATTCTAAAGGTTTCAACTAAAACAATTAGCTATTATAAAGCCAAACAACAAAACAGGTCAAACTGCTTATTTAACGTTTGGTACTCTCCGTTTTCAATTAACCTTTTTAAAACTAATTCAGTTTGATCAGGTAGATACATGTACATAGGTATAATAGCATATTTAACAAATATTTTCAGGTATAATTTAGGACGTTGATAATGAAAATACTACCCCTTTAAGGTGGAAATAGACGAGGTTTGAAGCCCCTACCAAGGTCCCGACAGCAATTCGTGTTCGGGAGTATTTCATAAACCGCACCGCCTTTTTGCACGATCCTGATCAAATAGCTGCGTCCGGATAGGATCGGTACACCGCGCCTGACACTTTATAACGAGTCTGTTGTATTCGCACCCTTTGACCTGTAGCTTAATCGGAATGAAAACTACTCAAAAAGTTGATGGATTGCTAATCTGAGGATTTCATTGCTGTAAAACATTTTTGTAATGGACTTGATAGATTATTTTTCATGATGAAACTTTTTCAAGTTGCACTAAACTTTCACCATAATACTGGAAAGTTGCCTTTTAACGGGAAATGAAAATCAGGGGCCTGGTTTTCGAAAGTATCGTAAGAAACGTCATAAGATATATCTTCAGACAAATTTAAGACTATCTTATGACTATCATACGACATGTCATAGAATGTAAATCAAAGCTGTCTTACGATAGTCATACCTCAGATGCTCTTATAACTGTCATAAGTGATAACATTTACTATTAAAAAAATTATAGGAAATAAAATTTATAGTTATTACTTAAAAAAGATATTCAAATTTTGATAGACGAAGTGGAGAAAAATTAGTCCTTACTTTTCAGCCGACACAGCAATGTAGTAACAAACAGTGCTAAAAAGAAAACTTCATATTTGAATCGCAAACTGCTTGAACATTAATAGAATGGCAGCTTTTTCTATTTACATAAAGATGTTCATCCTCTGTTGGAGCTTTTATGCGTATGTATACTATGTGTAGTATGTTTTTCATGAAAACCTCTCATGATGTTGCGAAGTCCAGCCTGGCCAGTTGGCATCTTTATATAGTCATTACAAACCCTCTTTAAACATGCAGTTACATCACGTGTTATTTTTGATACACTTGGTCTAGATCTTGTTATTGACATCAGCATTGACCATCTGAAAGCTTCCAGTGGCATAAAATCTGAGTGCAACCATGATCTGGAACGAAACTGGAATGGCACGAGATCTTGCTGTTGGCCTTGCTAGGGCTGTTTGGAACATTCTACATAAATCTAGTATCATTGGGCGTGAAAGTCTATATCTACATACTATTTGTTCATCATCCATGTAGTCTAGTGGGTTATTCGGCGTACGTTTTCAGCTTGCTGTCGAATGTGCATGTAAACAGCAGCCATATTCTTTTATTCGCGTGATATCGAAGCTCGTATGATAATCATAAGACCATCTTAAGACAGGTCGAGAGGTATCTTAAGATTACGATGAAATTTATGATTTATCGTAACTTAGGACACTTTCGAAAACCTATCTTACGACTATGATATGTCGTAAGACCATCGTAAGACGTGTCTTACTCGTAAGATACTTTCGAAAACCAGTCGCCAGAAATCGATAAGTTTATCACAAAATGTCTCGATGGGTTATTACTGTCTTTTCTAGATATAAAACAGATGATTTAACTGACAGATTCGACCCATTCACGCCAAATAACCGTTTTTCAATCAATGCTTATGTGAAAGATTTTGGTAAAGTACCAGAAACAATTATTCCATCACCGCTTAAGTATACAGCTTCAAAAGACAAAAGTATTCCATTACCTGATGCAGACTGGGTTATTGTACCTGATTACAAATATACCAAAGAGGCTGAATTTTTAGCAGGTATGTGCTTCTTTAATATATTTCTATAGCACAAAATGTTTAAGGGTAAGGTAAACCTTGTTTGGCAAACCCAAGACACATTCTAAAAAGTTCCCTAGACATGCAAACAAGATACAAGAGGTATAAGGACGTGTCACAAGCTCAATAATCACTGAAAAAGATAAAAAAAAGTTTAAAAAAAGTTTAGAAAAATGTACTTATCAATTATGTGTCAAAATTTGGGTATTTTACTAACTCCAATAAAACAAGAAAACCTTGATTATCCAAGAATCAAACCTTATATAAGTAAGGGACAATAGCCCAGACTTGGAATCTGCAAAAAAAATCCAATTTAACACAATACCTTACAGAAAATAGACTCAAATTGTATGGTGGCCTATACCTGCATTGGGTCATTGCCTCTTCATAACCTAGGCTACATGTATACCCGTACTATCTAACATTACTACAAGGGGTGACGAAAACGTTACACTCTACCTGTATAGCCTGTTTGATATCAAAATCATGTTACATGTTGAGTTATGATTTGTAGGCCTACGTGAACTGGATTTTGGATCTAGCCATTCTAGGCCCACCCAGACTCAACAGACTCTATTTTGGGGCTCTGTTTTACTACTAGATTAACACGGAATCTGTGAGTTTTATCAAAGAAGATGCAAATGGTTTGTTATTCAGTCGCGGGAGACTAAATTTATTTTCTAAACTAACCCCGTGTATGGACAGTGATTGTAGCCTAGATCTGTATTTTATTCAACTTATTTGGCAAGAATCATCGGACTAAAACCAATACACAAATGTCTATCCATACATTAATAGAATTTTTATATAGCATTTAAAAACTTTAACAAAGTTATAGATATCCTTCCTAAATCGTTTCAACAAAGCATCCAAGTAGATGGCATAAAAAAAATTACATTTGTACTACTTTGACACTTATGTTTTTGGATAGCAACCATGATATAATGGTCACGTGATGTTTTTTACGGATAATAGTGTGCTATTTTCGGAAATCAACCTTTATTTGTATATATTGATAATCAAATTGACAAATATTTTTTCGGAAGGCAAATGTACCAAATTGTGCACCTAACTTTAACGTACACGTAGGCAACTTCTAGATTACGTGTATATTTTAAAATTTCATAACTTTTAGCGCAGGAATAGACCTATCACTTTAAAGATACGCATACGCCGGGAATATAGTTCGTCGTTTATTTATTTGTATCGACAGATTCTTATGCTTTGGTTTCATACATCATATTATATAAAAAGAATTATAGAAATTGTATTTTCTGAGAATTGCGTATTTTTACATGTGAAACAGACATGAAGGGTGATGGAGGTTGAACCGAGTGTGCACTAAATAACATTGTTTTGTAATGTTTATCTTCGATTTACAAAATCAACAAGTAATATTATCGGAATCTACTGACATCGAATGAACAATAACACACATTTTCAGGTCAATTGGTTGATTTACAAGCTTGCGTTTGTGTTATATCTGCATTTCGAAGTATGTTTGTTTAGTTTTAGAATCCGTCATTTTGTTTACAGCGTTATGCATGGATGATAAACATGTTGAATTGTGACTCTATCTTAATGTATTTTGATAAAATAAGACTCGACTATTGCTGTGGGATTATGTGAGATTATGTGGAAGTAAGTTTGAAAGTTGTCAGTTATGTCTTTATCGTTATCTATGGGAGTTATTAGTTTGAAATTTTGTTATATTTTGACTGAGAAAATTTGGGGTCATCAAGTGCTTCCTATAATTTTGATTTAAATGTTATTCTGTCCATATTGGAAATTGGGGAGGGGGTATATTGTCGTCACCCATGTCCATCTCTCCATCCGTCCACAATTGCTAATAAACACTCTAGAAGGCACAATTCTTGACGAAACTTTGTGTGATTGTTTGTAATCACCTATGGAAGAAGCCTATTGAAAATCAGAAAAATCTAATAATTAGTATGTTTTATTGCCCTTGTTCAACGCGTCAATTTTTAGCTCTGAAACAATGAAGAAGGCACAATTCCTGACAGATTTTGACGACACATGGCGTAAGTGTTTGTTATCAACCATTGATGAATCCGAATGAAAAGCAAAAATATTTGGTATGAGTTATTTGCCTTTTTTCTTGAAGGCTTTTAGCTCGTAAACAATTTAGACAGATTTTGACGAAGATTGGTGAAATTGTTTATTATCACCAATGGATGAACCCTATTGAAAAACCAAAACCGTTTTACAGGAGTTATGGACTCTGTCCTTGAAAACTCTTTCAAATTTTAGCCTGTAAACACTCAAAGGCACGATTCTTGTCGGATTTTGACAAAACTTCGTTATATTATTTAGTATCGCCCCAAACAGTTCAAAAGCAGTGTATGACAGAAGGTTGAATATTTCATCCTGGTGATTGTTACTGTGCATGCCAAATGTTCTTAATCAAAATTAAAGCTGCGAGTGTACGTATATTACCTTGCATTGTAAGCTAATCTTCAGAGAATAACTACTTTTACGTTAGATTTTAGGACAATTGTTTGCAATCATATTACCAATTGTTGTCACATTGGGCTATGAAACATTTAACTGTAAAGGACGTTACGAAATTCACCGAAGACAAAGCTAGCTTCTAATTGTTAAACATAATACCAGCAGTAATTATCAATGGCAACCATCAATAGGCTTATAATCTCTTACACAAAGACGACAAAATCTAGCCCATTGTGTAATGTAGGCTACACCACAACTCACAATGAGGTTACTTTGTCAAATCAGTGAAAATCAACACGACATACAAGTTGTTATTAAAGTCAAATTTGAAAAAAAGACTGAAGGAATCACATTCCTTACACTATGAATGACCCATAAATAAACAAATAGAAATTCCAATTAAGATACCTTCTAAACTGGTCACTGCACGATTGCGAACTCACCTGTTTTGCCACTTTATTTATTAAATAACAAGCATGGTCCTATGTAGCTATGCATGTGATGTTCCCGATTATGTAGATTCGTTTTGTGGACGTTCTCTTTCTGGTGATGATTTTGTGCGTATATTGTCGTCACCCATGTCAAGCCGTCCGTCCACAATTGGCTTGTGAACGCGATAGAGACCACAGTTTTCATCTGATTCGAATGAAATTTGGTGTGATTATTTATATTGATGAGATCTTGGACAAGTTCAATATTCACGATTTTTGGATGAACGGGTTTTGAGTTATTGCCGTTGACTTTGCAAAAACGCGTCAAAATTGGCTTTTGAACGCGATAGAGACTACAGTTTTCACCTGATTTGAATGAAATTTGGTGTGATCATTTATATTGATGAGATCTTGGACAAGTTCGATATTCACGATTTTTCGATTAAATGTTTTCTAGTTATTGCCCTTGACTTAGCCTTAACGAATCGAAATTGGCTTGTGAACGCAATAGAGACTACAATTTTCATCTGATTCGAATGAAATTTGGTGTGATCATTTATATTGATGAGATCTTGGACAAGTTCGATATTCACAATTTTTTGATGAATGGTTTTTGAGTTATTGCCCTTGATTTATGATTAATGCGTCAAAATTTGTTTGTGAACACAATAGAGACTACAGTTTTCATCCAATTTAAATGAAATTTGGTGTGAATATTTATAATGATGAGATCTTGGTCATGTCTGAAGTTTGTTATATTTCGATGGACGGTTTTTGAGTTATTGCCCTTGATTTATGAAAAATGTGTCAAAATTTGTTTGTGAACACAATAGAGAGTACAGTTTTCATCCGATTTTAAAAAAATTTGGTATATATATATTTATAATGATGAGATCTTAGTCAAGATTAAATTTGACAATTTTTCGATCAACGGAATTTGAGTTATTGCCCATGACTTAGAAAAAACTCATCAAATTTGTTGGCGTTAGAGGTGAAAGTTAATGCCAGATTCTCATTAAATAATACGTCTTTGTTTAAATCAACAATATCTTGCACACATTAGATTTTTGGTATGATTTGACACAGATAGGTGACTGCCACTGTTATACTGAAAATGTATCAGGAAAGTGGGCGTATCTTGTTAGGCAACCACTTGTTATTACAAGTAATTGATATGCAAATGCACTTTTAGATTATCAGATTGTCTGATTGAACCTTTTTTTTTCACAGAAAAGTTGCATGATTTGGGTTTGCACAGGTTAGATATAAAGCAGACCGAGCCTTCAAAAAGATTCATCAGTCTTGCAATTGGTGACCCGGAAGTTGAACAAAGTGACGAATCAATCAACATATCTGTAGAAGCCTATTCTCTGAATATAGAACCAGGAAGTCAAAGTATACAAATTAGATCATTGGGTAATGCTGGTATGTTTTATGGAGTCCAAAGTTTATTAGGAATTATCAAAAGGTCTGCAGGTGGTGTTATATATAAAACCATAGTGAAAGACGCACCAAGATTCGAGTACCGTGGAATGCATATAGATGTGGGAAGGAATTTCCACAGCAATACGTCTATAATGAAGATCTTAGACGCTATGGCTATGGTTAAATTAAATAAATTACATTTTCATCTAACCGACGACGAAGGCTGGCGTTTGGAAATCCCAGGTTTAGAAGAACTTACGAAGGTGACAAATTCTACTCTTTGAGTCTCATAACAATCTTTCCGTGTATTAATTTGACTTACCACTACAATGTTGTTTAAGATAATATTGTATTATTGGTAATGTTTTATTGTGGAGATATATCGCGAATAATGTTCATTTAGTATATTGAGTACAATAATATGTCGATGAATAGGTGTACCATCTATTACATGTTCACTATTCCAACATTCTCATAATTACCCTAATAAGAATTAGAATTATGTGGCATATTTTACATAATCGAAGTAACTAATATTGCCTTAAAATGTGGAGCGTATATTGGCGTCACCCATGTCGTTAGTCCACAATTCGCAAAATTTTGTTTTTGACGAAACTTGGTGTAAGTGTTTATTATCACCTAAGGATGAACCATATTGAAATTCTTCTAGAAAACTCGTTCAATTTTAAATCTTAACTCGTGAACATTCTTGACGGATTTGACAAAATGTGCTGAAATTGTTAATTATCAGCATAATAATACCTATCATGAACCCTATTGAAAATCAGAAAAATATTATATGAGGTATTGCCCTTGCTCTTGAAATATGTTCAATATTTAGCTTGCAAAAACCCTAGATGGCGCAATTCTGGAAGAATTTTGATAAAAGTTGTTGAAATTGTTTAATATCAACCAAGAATTAACCCTATTAAAAACCAAAAACAAAATGAATTATATTCTTTATGAGTTATTTGACCTTTTTAATACGCCCAGAAATATATTTTGGGTGTACATTGTAATAACTCTGGTGGTACGTCAGTCCGTTCACATTTGGCTCATGCCCAGTCTACGGGCTACAATTCTTTACAGATTCTTTTGATTTTTATTTGTAGGTCAATACGACATAGCGTTTTCGCTCTATTAACTATATTGTGCAACTTGTGCTTACTCTACAGACAAGAGTTCTTTATGGATTCTTTTGATTTATATTATGTTGGTCAATGTCATTATGAGAATGATCCCTAACGATTTTCGTGATGATCTGATAGTTTTACACCGAAATATCGTGTTTGACTTCACTCTATTAGCTATATAGTGTAACTCGTGCTCACTCTACGGACAACAATTCTTTACAGATTCTTTTGCTTTTTTGTGTGGGTCAATGTCATTATGAAATTGATCCCTATCGATTTTCGTGATGATCTGATAATTTTTCCCTGAAATATTGTGTCCCACTGAGAGTTTTCACTCTATTAGCTATATTGTGCAACTCGTGCTGACTATACAGGCAACAATTCTTTATGGATTCCTTTGATTTTATACGCCCACGTGCAGTATGGATTTAAATTGTCTTCACAAAATTAAGACTATACTCGTCTGTCAAATAATTCAAACTAACAAAGTGGATATATTGAACTAGGTTGAATTCTAATCACCGCTATTGAAAGGATTAACATGATAGGTGCTTACCTGGACTATACTTAAACTCACTAATGACAGAAAGGATTTTAAATTAACTTATTAAAGGAGTTGTTAATGAAACATTTGGCCAATATTCAGCTCATAAACAGTCTACAAGGCACAACTCTTGACAGATTTTGACGAAACTTATTTACTCACATAAGGAAGAACATTATTGAAAATAAAAAAATCGCAAAATATGCTATATGAGTTTTTGCCCTTGATCTTGAAAACGCGTTCTACTGAATTTTATCATGTTTTCAGATAGGTTCGAAGCGTTGTGATGATCTGTCTGAGCAAACCTGCATTATACCACAACTGGGCTCGGGGCCAGATCCATCGACTTCAGGTTCAGGATATTACACTGTCGAAGACTACAAAGAAATTTTGCAGTATGCTGCAGATCGCCATATAGAGATCATACCAGAAGTAGACATGCCAGGGCATGCCCATTCAGCTATCAAATCCATGGTTGCTCGATCCAAGAAGTTGAAAGATATTGGAGACATGGTCAATTCTAATAAATACTCTTTGAATGATCCAGAAGACACATCTGATTATACATCTATCCAACTCTTCAACGATAACTCGATTAACCCGTGTATTGAGTCAACTTATACGTTCGTTCAGCACGTAGTCCAGCAGGTAGGTGGTCCTATGTCCTAAAGAGTATTTAAAAAAAAAAGTACTAACGCGAAACGAAACCGAAATCAAAAACATCATATAAGCAATACATTGGTTGTATTTCATTCTGTATTTCAATATTGATAATAGTTGCCAACGGAATATTGCAAGGGGTAGAATATATATATTTTGGAAGAAAGGTTATTAAGATCACATTAAAATGTGTTGCCGTTTCCCTTTCAGTTAAAATTACTCCACAAAGCCATCAACCCCCTAAAAACCTTTCATTTTGGGGGGGACGAAGTTGCCGAGGGATCGTGGTTAAATTCAACAGCCTGTAAGAAACACGAAGAATCAAAATCTGTAGATGCTCTTAAGGAATTATTTACAAGGAGAATATCAAACTTGACCAATGCTGAAGGGTTAGACCTCGCTGGTTGGGAAGATGGTTTGAAGAAATCTGGAAATACTCCTTTTGATTTGAACAAACTTGTCAATAGAAAAGTTTATGGATATGCTTGGTCTAATGTTTGGGAGTGGGGAGCTGCCCCTAGAGCCCATATATTGGCTAATAAAGGATACAAGGTATGCATGTAAAGCTCACCCAAATTTCTTTTTTTCTATACATTGAATCTAAAGACTTTTGATTTTTGAAACACCACCAACTCATTTGATCAGTTAGTTAGTGGTAGACCAAAATGAGGAACCATTTCGCAATGTAAATATATATTAAAACATAATGGCGCGGCAAATGTTTTGTTCCAGGTGGTAATGGCCCCAGCAACTCATTATTATTTTGACCATCCATATGAACCTGACCCATTAGAACGGGGTCACTACTGGGCTGCCAGATATACAGACACCAAGAAGGTTTTCGGATTTATGCCGAATAATTTGTATGCAAATGCTGAACTTCAAGTGTCTGGGGAACCAATCTCAAAGTCCGAATTCTGTGGTGACGATGGAAAGAAATGTCCCGATTTAGAGAAACCTGAAAATTTAATAGGCAAGTTCTCTATCAATTGGCAAACCTTGTCAAATACTTTAATAATTCAAATATATCAACACTATATAGACATTATCAAGTTTTTTTTATATTTTATTTTTTGTGTTCTTACAGCAGATCATAACATGATTTTCAACATTTGCATGCGAGTGGTCCTGGTGAATATTTCTAGTACTTAATAAAGCATAATTTTGTTTTTTTTATATCTATAAACATTGCTCTTTTTCTAGGAATCCAAGGTAACCTTTGGAGTGAGACTGTGCGTCAACCAGATCAGTTAGATTACATGATATTCCCTAGGTTGTTAGCACTAGCAGAGAGAGCATGGCATAAAGCAGAATGGGAAAACATTGATGATAAGCAAAGAAGAAACAAGGCAAGAGATGCTGATTGGGAGAGATTTGCAAATAATCTTGGCTATGCTGAACTAAAATCGTTAGATAAAATGAACATCTCGTACAGAGTTCCACCACCTGGTATCAAGTAAGTTTTTATGGCATATAAAATGACCAGATCCTGGTGTTATGTCAATTCGTAGATTGTTTGTGCATTAATTGTTATTAAAAATTCATAGGGGTCTTGGGTTTTATTATTTGTTAATGGATTGACTTCAGACATTGTTCATTGTACTTTCTAGTGATCATTCAGCGACTGATTTATTTCTCTTTTTTTCAAAACATCAAAAAAGGAAAGATGGCCAGACTATGTATGCCAACTGTGAAATTCCTGGACTAAAAATTATGATGTCGAAAGACGGTAAGGATTGGAAACCGGTATCAAGAGAAGGCATCCGAGTAGAAGGAAATTTAAAGTTTGTTACATTGTAAGTACTTCGCAGGACACATTGAATAAAAACATATAAAAATGTGTGTATACTGATCATAAAGAGTGACATCGGTAGTAAGTACAAGCATACACTCCGTGCCGTTTTTTATATTCTTACTATGCATGGAAAGCCCTAAATGAACACTAGATGAGGCAGTGGCGATACCTTAACTGTAAGAATTTACACTAGATCTCCATGAATATCGTAACAAACGTTCCGAACCTGTCCCGAAATGTAGTCATGAGAAGAATTTCTACTTCACTTGTCTGAAAATCGCATTGAGTGAAAACATTTTTTTTTAGGTCCTGTTTTAATATCTCTATTTCTATAAAAATAGACCATACCAAGTTTGTCTCTTCCAGTCGTTGTTAACATTCTTGCGTTTGTATTTGCATGTCAGAATATTGATCTAATGCTGAATGGGGCGTAGTTAAGCTTCTATTTTTGGTTTTAATAAATGCCGTTTTTCTATAGTGAAACTAAGAGTTGAAATCGAGCTGTAACTGTTTAGTCGGAGCATTACAACAAATAACAGCAAAAAAGGGAAAAATGATATAAAGCTGAATTTTTCAAAATGGTTTAGGATAGTTATCACAGACAACATATTAAAAGCCCGAGAAAATCCAACTTGAGCTAAACGGGAAAATGGGTCTTATTCAAATAACATTATATTTTGTCGTATATTCGTTTTCTTTTCTCAGATCTGCAGATGAAAAAAGAAGATCTCGTGAAATTTTGGTTGAATCCACCATCCAACCAACCTCAGGGAGCATGCCGTACCAGATTACATCAATAGCAATTATATTAACTTGTATTATAACAACTGTAGGGATATTTGACACCTAACCTATATTGCTAACATGCATATGCCGCAATTTTCTGTATAGTTTAGTATTAATTGGCCTAATATATTTGAGCTATTGATATGAAACTCCTCATAATAAACTGATAGTAAACTGATTAGCAAAACAATTAAACTTTATCGTCTGAAAAATCTCAATTTCAGATATAATTTTCATAATGGTTCAAATCTCTCAATCATCACGCTTTTGCATCATGATTTTTGGGGTTTTTTTTATTTTTTTAATTTGCTAATAAAATAGAGCAAAATTTGGAATACAATTATGATGTACCATTTACTGATCAGTCGTCGCCCCTGTCTGTCTGTTTGGAATACAATTAACATGTAACATATATTAATCGTACTTATACGCCCACACATTAATGTTTGTTTGTCCCGTCCCGTATCGTCCGTCCGTCCATCTGTCCACAATCGTTGCGATAAAGAGTTAGTTTATGGACGGATTTTGGCAAATTTGGTGGGAGACTTTGTTATAACCCAAGGATGAACCCTATTTAAAATCAGACAGATCAAAAGAGGATAAATGAGTTGTTCTTGGAAATGCGTTGTGGACACGATAGAAGGCTGATTTTCTTGGCAAACCTGGCGTGAGTGTTGTTAATCATCCTAGGACGAAACCTAATGAGTTATTGACCTTGTTTTCAACTGGTTAAAGTGTAGAATACTTTACATTTGGACATAACTTGGCGAAATTGTTTATTATTGCCCAATGATATCAAAAACTTTACCTGAGGTAGTTTTGAAAAGACTTACCAATAAAATAGATTTTACTGTTTGAAAGAAATACAAGCTCCTCTGTTTTACAAATCGTAAAATTATATAATTTACATCTGTCACTGGCAGACGCAAACGAAAATGCACCACATCGCTTACTTATACATAGGTAGGAGCATAACAAAACAGATTTCGCGATATTAGATGTAAATTTAATACCAATACGATCTCAATGTATAAGCACCTCATTGTGGCCGTCAATACATTTAAAAATGGCGTTAGAATTATTTAGTTGCTTTTAACAAACGTCTTAAATCAATTACGATAAAAAATCTGTACAAGCAAAACAATTCACTCAATCAAAAATATCACCCAAGAAAGACAAAATCGGGAGTAAAGTTAGTATAGTAGTAGACTCCTTCCTCCAAATAGAAGTACCATTTTGTTTCGAAATTAACGCTAAGATTTTATGGATAACATATACAGAAACATAAAGATGACGGGTCATAAGGGGGCGATATTTCCTAAAATTTTCATTAAATTAGTCGATAAAAGAATTCTCAAATTTTTCTATATATATCTAAGTGATCAATCTGAAGATTAATGTGAATCTGAGAATGGACATAAATTTAAAGTTTCAAACTTTGTCAACCAGTGTATATATTCCTCAGTCAGGCATCAGTGGCGGAGCCAAAGGGTGGCAGAGGGGGCAGTCCCGAAAGTAAGTTTTTCAGACAAAAATCTCATAACTAGGTTCGAAATTCGGGCAATCTCAGACGAAACCTATTGTTTTAAAATGATGTGTTAATTTTGCTACATGCGAATATCTAATGATAATGATTATCTTGACTGAGCATAACGTTTTAAAAAGACTTTCATTTTTATCTTTCAATAATGTTTTTTGTTAGACCATTTGTACAGTTCGCGAACTAGAAAGAATTTTCTTATTAACTAACAGTTTCTTAGTTACTGAGTTCGGCATGATGGCAATGATATCAATATCATATGTTTATTAAAAACCTAATATAATGCTTGACTGGCTTTCAGTACTAGTGTATCTGTATTCGTCTGTTTCGTTTCGGTTAATCTTAGCCCAAAATTAAGTGATTTGCAATTTAAATCCTCTGTAAGACGAGCTACTTAAAGCTCATTGGGCTAAAGTAATGAATAAAAATATATTACGACTGTGAATAATGCTCATTTTGTTAACTATTAACTATTTTTTTTTCTAGCTTTATTATGTCAGTGAATGACAACAATATAGTTCATGAAATGTGTCCCACTAAAATACCCAGTTAAGACACACCCGTTAACGATAGTATTCAAGCTATCAATATCGATCATTTTCTAGCACAGTGAAATAAACCAACCTTGAATCTTGCCAACCTTGATTTTGATATCTATACAAAGAATGTAGGTAAAAATAAAATGTCACGATAGTACTAAAATGAGGATTATTTGCGAAATAAATCAGTATAGTATGACAGTATAATACTGCGAGTAGAACTACATGTATATTAACAAAAACATTATTGTCTGTGAAATTTTGCCAATTGCTTATGATGATATATTGTGACATAGACGTTACAAACCATAATGTTACATTTGTAAAAATACACGTTTCTATTTGAAAAAATAATATCTGTGAATAAATTCAATGCATTATTTTATCCGTTCATCTAGGACCATTTGGCGTCATGTGGCTATGAACAAATGCGGAAAATGCTGTCTACTCCTATCTCCTTGAATAAACGGAGCATCATACAAATATATCAAACGATATATCCTTGGGCGATGAAAGGGCGTAATTTGATTAAAATTTTCCATTAGAATAACTTTGTGAAAAATAAGAGTTACAAACCCATCAGTCTACTTAATAGAATGTAAGAATTTTATCATTAAAACTAGTGATATGTATACTGTATTCTGTAGTCCTTATTTTGTGAGGATGCAAACCTGTACACATTTGATGAACTATCCTGTTGTCATTCTATATGACTGACAAAATAATCATAGAGCATAACAAACGTATAAGTATAGATTAAATTAAGGTTTCGTAGCGTAGCGTAGGCGTGGCGCCTCGGTGTATAACTACGCATTTCAAACCATTAGATCACGAATACAAAAATACAGGGGTTTTACCAAATGCACCTTAATAACCTTAGTCGACCTGTGAAACTTTTTTTCGATCATGTTTTTCTTGAACTGCAAAACACTTTGGATAATACAATGAAGATGGGTGCCCTGAAAGAAAATGGACTCAATGTAACACAGGCTAAAGTCATATCATCTGAGCAAGAAAAAATCATGTGACAAAAGGGGATATTAGGACATTCTACCGCACAGACTTTATTACACACTGTTCTCTATTAATTGGTCTCAATTTTGCACTCCGTAGTGGTTGTGAACATCGGAATGTGACTATTGATCAGTTGGAATTCGGTGATGATGTGGAGGGTGAATATTTGACGTGTTGAGAAAAAACCAGTAAATGCGATCAACGAGGACTGAAAGATTTTTAAGTTATTCCAAAGGTTGTAAGAACATATGCCAATAATGAATATCCGGAAAGGTGTTTTGTCAAATTATACAAGAAGTTTTTAGATTTGAGACCAACAGATGCACTGCCAATGGTTTACTTGCTTCCTTTAATCAAACCAAAGAAACTGAGTGTTTTTCGATAGCTACAGTTGGTCAGAACACAATGGCGAAAACTGTAAAGAGAATGTATACAGCAGCTGTTTCGAAGGTGAGCTTTTCAACCATTTTTATGCAAGTATAGAGCAAACCTTTTATATGCCAACGAACATTTCATCAAAGCTCTGATCAAATTTTCTCTTTGATAAACGGTTTGTTCGCAGATTTGAACTGAATTGGATTTTTCGGGTTTTTACACAAACCATTCCTTACGTACCACGTGTGCGACCTGTCTGCATCAAAATGGTGCCGAAGACCAGTTAATTAGACGTCGAACAGGCCACAAAAGTAACGCAATAGACAATTATAAAAGAGCAAGTAACAAGCAAGATGTTATGATTAGTCGTCTTGTACAAGGTTCGTGAAAACGTAAACTGGAAACCTGTGAAGAGCCAGAAGTAAACAAGCGAAACGGAAATATTTGTATATCCCTCAACTTGTCAATGTAATTGTATAATCAGAAATGTCATGTATTTTTGGTTTATTCTTTTATTTCGATCACATTAGTCCAAAGGTTCTGTCAATTATTAAAGATTTTGGTTACCGTTATAAAGACTGTTTAAACCAAAAGACCAATGTGAATGAGAAAGTAGTCCGGTCCGTGTTATAATTGAAAATTTAGTTGGTTATACCATGGTATAAATCAAAGGGGCATGGTCTAAATGCTTTATTATCGTAATTACATAGGTGAAAATGTGATGTGCATGTTGAGGTATAAAATAATGATTGGGGTTTCTGCTAAGATTTACAGAATTTTTACCTGTACCTTCCTTTCTATTGTTTTGAAAGACACTGTAGGCTAGTTGCAAGGTTACCTGGTTTCACTTTTGAGTTGTGTTTAAATAGGCGGGTTCGCCATCCGTTTGACCAATCGTACCTTAATGTCACAAACGGCGAATCCTTTTAACGATGTTGACTGTTCAAGGTGTAGATATCCACTGACTGTTGGGGTGGCTGACCTGACTTTCATATAGGGTGCAGTAGTATGTAGCATGGCTATCTGGACCATTTGAAGTAGGTTTGATTGACTAACATGGCGTGTCTAAAGGTCATATAAAAATAAACTGTTCCCCTTTAAACCATAATTAACCCCTGTTAACTAGAATAATAAAAAGCTCCCATTTTAAAAATATTTCTCAAAGTTTAGTATTGCATGAACCCTCCCACTTCCGTAGTTTTCTCCTAATATTCAACAGATTGCTAAATACTTATTTCTCCAAAATACCTTGAAATTCTACGGATGTAATACAAACGAAATTCTGAGGAGGAAACTATACATGCAAGGATAATTTTGTCGCTTTTAGTCAGGTTTTTTCTTTTGATATTTATGCTTTTAAACATTTGGGGACACGGTTTAAAACTGTATGTTTGTGTCTCATTATGCTTTCATTATATCGTGCCAGTAGCTTTGAATTATAATTATATTGTATACTTCTAAAACCATTTGGGTTTTCAAACAGTTTTCAAAAGTACAGAACTGCACGAAAATCGCATAATCAACTCGATATTAACCTCAAACTAGAAATTTCACTTTCTATTTCTAAAGAGTCTGAAGAAAATACGAGTCGTAATTTTAACTTTCAAACGAGGATAAAAAAAAAAATTCCTTTACGGCTTGTTGACATTCATGGAGCAAGCTGAATGTAAATATGAAATTCTGATTGAATGACTATAACCATGCTCAAACTGGAACTGGTAATTAATTCATGATGCGATATTAATAAGCACATGCCGGTAGTTGGAAAGACATGCACATGATAATCAAGTAATCGTGTCAGTCTTTCCAAGTCGTCAACATCCACTGTCGAAAATATATAGTATGTTAAGCAGATTATTGGTACTTGGAAAACTCTTCAATGGAATTTATGAAGATAGCTGTGATCGAAGTAATAATTTATTGCAGTGCGTTCTTCGAACTGCTTTGTTAACTGTTAACATTACTTACGTTAATGCCGCGAGACTAAATCTGATGAATGTATTTTCATGCATTTTTTTCCAACCGGAAATGAGGTAGAACAAAATCCATTTTTTACGTTTTTGCTAATTTTCGGCTCCAATTTTGATCGGATTTTGATCGATCTTTTTTGTTAATAAGTTCGCGCTAACGGCTATAAGATAGCAATTAAGAAATTCTAAAATTTAAACTTTTGTCGCTCATTTTTTAGTTTAAATTTTTGAGGTTTTTCACTTTTTTTCCAACTTCTACAATTTTATTTCGATCGATATAAAACCTTACAGATAGTTAGATATTTTGATTGCAAACTAAAATTAATTTTCAAAGTTTCGATATCACTTCCGGTTTTGACGTTATTCGCTCTTAAAGTTGAAATTTTAACTTCCGGAATTTTGCAGATATTTGAAAAATTCTTTTTGCAATTAGTTAGAGTAGTCCCCATTAAGATGGTGAAATGAATAAATTTGACCCGGAAGTATAGGATCAGACGCCATCTTGTTACACCTAATTTATATAAAACTCAAAATGGGGCCTTAGGGGTAAAGCCGATGTGTGTGATGTTAGTGTCTATAGAATCTGTAATCGATTGCTAACAAAACTCTTGAAGCCGATTTTTGAATTTCGGCTTTGCTTTTTTTTAATTTCCGGTTTTATTTTTTCAGTAATTGTTAAAACTGTTAAGGCATATATCTAGTTACCTTGGCCTTTGGTGACCTTGTGACCTGCACAAATGTTGTGGCCCCTAACAAGATCTATATAAAAATATATTTACTTTTGTCAAGCGATGTTAACTTCCGGTTCTAGAGCCATTTGAAAATCGCAATTTGTATCTTTTAAGAGCTCTGCCACGTAGCCTAATTATCATACGACAAAATTTATTTCATTTCCTTAATGTGTGCAATTTCTTCTTTCTGAGGATATATCACACTTAATATATTGATCAATATTGCGCTTTTTAAAATTTAAAATTTTACACTGACGTCTATAGTAACTGTGCGTAATTTGGTTTTTGCCGTATAAACTCAAACTTTTAACTTATAACAACGAATATCTCATGATCTAATAATTGTACATGCTTGAAATTTTTAACATTTGTACACATGATAGCTGACAGAGCAAAACTTTGGGGTGGGTGGCACATCCGGGTTAGATTTACATATATATTATATACTTGTAATTTATCATAACTTGCAAAGTTTACATTTTTCACCAATAATATTTTGCAGGAAAATAGGTCACTAGTTTGGTCAATATCGTAGGAAGATAAATCTGTTTGGGCTTTTTACTTTTAAAAAAGGAATAGGTTTTACAATTGACTAAATTTTCAATTTTGACCTTCATCTTTGATGACCTTGACCTTTTCAAGGTCAAAAGTCATTGATCTCTAATGTCAATTCATCTTTTGATCTATGATGTCCGACACCTCTTTCCGGTTTTACAGGCTTCCAAAAACAGCAATTTTCAAAACTTTTAAGGCTCATATCTAGTGACCTTGACCTGTGGTGACTATGTCGCCTGAACAAAAGTCATAGCCCTTGACGACATCTATCACATGGTGCCTTTGATTTTGTTGTAAGATGTTTACATCCGTTTTTATAGCCATTTGAATATTGCGAATTAGACAATAACACAAGCCGAGTGCCAGGAATATTATCAAATGTTTGGAACGTGGATTTCTATATTTCAAAAATTCTAAATATGGAAGAGACTGATCTAATTCACAATAAAAAAATCAATTCTAAAAAGATACTTTTTAATTTTTAGAAAAAATAATTTAAAAATGTGTTAGAATTGTATCGTTGACCAGTGAAAAGTTTTATTAGAAACATAAGGGGTATATATCCTTGTAATACATCTACAAAGTAATAAAAGGGAATGCTATGAAGAAGCTCGTGTAATGTCATTAATTCAGCACAATTATACATTCCCAGAATGCAACGTACTGCTTCAGTGTCGTTGCGCTTACGGCTCCAGTTTTTTTTTTTTTTTTTCGAATTTCACCCAAGCTTGTTTTCTAAGAAGGGATCATGCTACAGACTGCCTGTTGCTGTTTTGTAGTCAAAATATTTGACTACTATTTGTTAAAAATGTAAATTGGCACCAATTTGAATAACCGGAAATGGGCGGTGGACAATGGCTTTTTTTCATTTTTTTCCATTAATCAGCTTTAATACTGATCTGAAATTGCTCAAACTTTACTGTTTATTACTTCGCGCTAATGACTACATGATAGCAATTGAAAAAATAGATGACTTTTTTAGCTCCAATTTTAGAGTTTTTTAGCCTTTTATCTAACTTCTACAATTCTATTGCGATCAATTTGAAAACTTACATACAGATAGACACTTTTATTGCGAACAAAAACTAATTTTCGATATTTCGATATCACTTCCGGTTTTGACGCTATTCGCTTGTAAAATATAAAATTCAACTTCCGGAATTTTGAAGATAGTTCAAAAATTCTTTTTGCAATATGTTACAAATAGTCATACAAAAAACTTCTAATTACAAAATCTTACCCGGAAGTAACAGTGTAGCCGCCATATTGATATGTCAAACTTTTGTAAAATTCAAAATGAGGCCTCAGGGTAAAGAGCGCTTTTGATAATTTTGGTATATTTGGATATCACAATCGATTGCGAAAAAAGTATGGAAGCCGAATGTTGAATTTAGATTTTGCTTTTCTTCTATTTCAGTATTGACAAAAATTTCAAAGGCTCTTATTTGGTGACCTTGACCTTTGGTGACCTTGTGGCCTGAACAAAATTTGTTGCTCGTGTTGATATCTATCCAGTGATATACTCATTTGTGCTGTGCAATGTTTACTTCCGGTTTTATAGCCGATTGAAAATTACGATTTTTATCTTCAAAGAGCTCTGACACGTGACCTAATTTACATACACCAAAAATTCTTATTGAATCTTACTAGTGATCATCTGCTCTTTGTAAAGATATATAATACTAGATATTTCGATCAAAATTGCGCTTTTTAATATTTGAAAATGTTGTACTTTCTTTTATATTAACCGTGCGTAATTTTCTATAAATCGAAATCGGACCTCGGGGTGTAATCCAATTTGTGTAAATTTGATATCTATGATATCTACTATCGATTGCTAAATGATATTTGAGAACCGATTTTTGAATTTTGATTTTGCTTTGTATTTATTTCCGTTTGAAAAATATGAATACTTTGAAGGGTCGTATATCGTGACCTTGACCTTTGGTGATCATGTGACCAGAACAATTTTGATAGCTCTCGACGAGATCTATCCAATGGTATATTAACGTTTATTGTACGGTGTTTACTTCCGATTTTAGCGGCATTTTAAATTGATGAATTTTATCTTGAAAAAGAGGTCGGTGTTCCTTTTGTAGTCTGAAAGATAAAGGTTGTTTGTCGGAGCTTGCTCCCTTCAACTGTTGAAAACAATGTGAGTTGAAGCGATCTGTCGAATATGCTTTGCGTTTGGGAGATCTATATTCAGTTAATTTTATGATAGAAAATTATGTTACTGTTACGATACTTTGCGGCACAGTTTTAAGCGTAAAATCAAAACTGTTACGCACTGCTTCAGAACCACGCGAAGCCTGTGGATCTAGTTATTTAATTGATCTGTGCGTTCACTATTGATTTTTACAGATTTCTATCCAATAATATCCATCAAGTATTGATACATTCATAACTGATATCTTCTTTAAAAATATGTTATAACGTACTCTGGAGAAGAAGCATTATTCGTGTCAGGTATGTTTTAAGGTTTTAATTTCTCAGAATAGGTTTTGAACAACTTGTATTAATTTGTAATTAAGATTTTCAAGATTTATAAATGAGCTATATTCGAGCGTAAATGACTTAACTTGTAATTAAGATCATCAAGTTTTACTTCTGTAACTGTCACCATGTTGAACAAAAGGAACAAGGTGTAAAGATGTATATCGTTCTTAAGCATTTTACGAAAAAATTACAAAAATCCTGCTGTCACGACAACATTCCATCTTCCTATATGAGATGACAAGAACGTGGGGAAGGTCATTTGGTACTCTACCAAATTCATACCAATTGAATTGTTCAGTATGTTCAACAGTAGTCTAGGAGCATTAGAACAAAAAAGGGGGAAAATGTTATAAAACTAATCTTTTCAAAATGGTTTAGGAAAGTAATCACAAAAACATATTAAATTCCATTTTGAGCTTTACGAAAAAATCAGCATTTAACAGAAAAAAAAACATCTCGACGAGATTCAAGGTGCTAAACGCAGAAAAGATGATGGGAAAATATAACTTTGAATTCAATTGAGTGTGATTTGTTGTCAGCGAATACAAAATATCATCATGATTGCAAACTTCATTTTGGAGCAGGTCATCAAACTAACAAAAGTCTGGCAAAAGACAGACTACTGGATATCGCAGGAGGGGATGCATTTTAGAAATTATGTCAATACTTGAGTGCAATGAAGGATGCCAATACTCTCTGAATGAACTTACTGAACAACGAATTAACTGTTTCATATCCTAAAAGTCCATCTAGTAAGGAGTTCATTTTTCAGTAATTCATTGTTCGATAAGTCCACAATTGTGTGAAAGTTAACCTCTTTCTCGTACACCGTCATCTGCAGTGGAAATGCAGTAAAGATTAACACCTGAAAACGCAGGCCTTAGGCCTGTGGCTACAAGGGGAAAATGGACCGAGACACCCCCTCCCCCCCCCCCCTCCCTTCCCCTGCCAAGTTGACGTATTTTTCTTTGAGAAGTAATATACAGTGATACCCTGAGATAAAGAACATGCATGGGTTTCGTATTGTTGTCTTATCATCACCACAACATTTTTAATATGATGTCTAATGGATCTTTTGTTTGATTTTCAGTCAACCGAAAAGTATGAGAATATGAACATGGTGATTCTTGTTATTGTGGAAGAATTTAAACATGAGTAGAATCCATATTCTTCTTTTATTAGTGTGGAATGGGGTGGAAAGAGTTAAATCTGGTAGGTAAATGATATTCAGAAGGATCATTGATTAGAATGCAATTGTTTAATTCCTCCATTAATATATGTTTTGACATGTGCGCTAGTTTTTAAACTGCAGATCACCTAACCTCTTAATTTGCCAAACTTTTGTAGTGTTATGAAACCGGTTCAGCTAAATAAAAATATGTCTGTAACTGCTTTCCAGTGTCCCAATCATTGTAGATGATTCTTGATGACCGTAAATTGTGGACTTACATACTATGTATCCCAGTGAGTGGAGCTCAGTCACTGTCTGTACTGGTCTGAATATTAACTATAATAGTTACTTTTTAAAACGATCTGAAATATTGTTTTCAGATATTTTAATGATATGTCCAATATAACTAAAATAAATTAGGAATTAACAATATTTTGGTTGCAAATTGGTTTGATTACATTGTCATAGTAAATATAATATAATAGGTGCTAAAAATAATGGTAAAATTTAAAGGGCTATTGAAAACTATCCGGTTGGCACAATACAAATACGATCGTATAATCAAACCAGTGAATGCGATTGTAAACCGTCTACATCGAATCTGTTCATAAAAGTGCCACCCCAAGCCTCATGCTAGTAACTTGCGACAGGACTTTTTCCGATCCATCGGATTTCGTTGCACTGAAGATACACCTGTATTTGTGTCTGCGTGCTGAATCCAAAATCAACTAGATTGACGATTTTAATCGCTCTAATCAAGATTGTTATTGCCATGAACGGTAATAAAAACTGGCCTGTGTGACTGAGATATTAATAGAGTTGCGTCTGCGTTTCAATGTGTTTTATAACGAATATCAAGCTTCATCAGCATGCAATCAAAACTCTCAGCATAATATTAAGTATGCGCTTGATTCTAGTCTGAAATCAAGTACCTCACAGCTTTCTATGAAACGGATAAATTGAGCTTCCGAAGTACTTTCACATAACATAATCTTAACAATCATTTAAGTCACGTCCTGTAATTGTTGAGGTAAAGTAATTTCATTACAAAACTGACCATTACATTCAAATATTGAAATCTACCTGATTTACATTGCACTTTTCCCTAAGTTGCATTTTACTTGCTTTCATTTGAAAATTATGACCATGACAATTAGTGTAATGCCAGGGTTAATATGGCGCAGTGTGGTATTCTCTTTGCTAATTAACGTTAACAGATTATGATATTGATTATTGTAACACTCCACTAAATTCTATCCGTTACCATTGTTTTAAACATAATGGACAACTCTTGTCAGAATTACCATTAATTATTCGATTTCAATATAAAAATCCGTAGTGAGTTCCAAAATATCCATTTCTGGTGTTTGTTTGGTTTGGTACTCTAATTGCTTTGGTAGTCAAGAATGAATAATTGCCCCAACATACTTTTGAAAGACTATATAGATCCAGAATTGATTACGTGTCGCTAATTTGTCATTCCTCTAATTATTATTGACCGAATTTTTAACGATCCCTTTTAGAGAGAAAATAAAATATGATTTTTCAATTATATCACGATTTACGACCGTGGACTTCTTTTATAAAAGATTAAAAAGTAATAATATTATCCTTATCCGACTTCAACAAATAGAATACTCTAAATGATCAATAAATTAATTTACACTTGCATAAAACACAATATTTCTTCAGATTTTTTTAATATATGCTTTATCCAGGTTAATTGATTTTCATGTTTCAAATGCTATCTTTGATTTTATTAAATCGTACTTCATGGAAAAAATTTAACTTGTTTCGTTCATATGAGTCCCTATCCAAACGATGAAACATAGTACGAAATTGATCTGGGTCCTCTGCATTAAGCTCGTTGACCATGTTTTGGTATATTGCTTGCTGTCGTCTCCTTCGTATCCAGACCCTACACCATGTCTTGCGACTAGCTGCAGACAGTCTGCGACGTCTACGACGTAATAATAACAACAACAATAAGAACTCCTCTTCGCCATCACTTGAGCTTTCTCTGTAGTAGTCCGCACATTTGATTGATCATGTGATAGGCTGACGTCAGATATAATTAAACTGTCTCTAATGGCATAACAAAATCTCAGGTTGCATGGAGACTTGAGTTGTTATTCGATCGTGTTGATACAACAGAATATGCCTATGCAGAAGTCCTTCAATAACATTCACGATTAACATCAAATTTTGACAACTCCGTATTCATTTATTATTAGTAAGATCAAGACTTTTATGTATTTTAGAGTGCCCTGTACTATTCATACCAAACGCTATAATTAGCTCAGCTAATAATAGTCTGACAGAATTCAGAACAGAATGCGAAACAGGCTATTATCGCACAAGTGGTGACACCCAAAGAACATGCATAAATGGTATTTGGTCCGGAACAGATATTGTATGTGACGGTAAGAGGTGCATTTTATGACTTCAAAAGAATGTTTGTTCTATACTGATACTTATCACGATGTTGTATAAATCTGCATATAACAGATAGACAAAAAAGAACAATTTCATTATCTTTTGAAATAAAACTACTGTTATCAAATTGAACAAAACTCACCAGTTTATTTTCAGTGTGTTCCTTTGTCACGGGAAACTTTGTAGCCTGTATCGCCTTCTTGGCAATTGCAATTTCAAATAACATAATAACTGTACACCTAGAGAACTTTGAGGGGGCATTACCTTCAGCGAATGTTTCCATATTATTCGAATAATATGGTCGTATTCTAGTTACTTAAAGTTACTTAGTTAGTTAAAGTGTGATTTCACCTTCTTGTTTTGTCTTGTTACGAACACGAACCTCGCTACATTTACAAAGGAATAAATACATTCGCTTTCGTTCAGTCACTTTACAAATATAGTTGAATAAGTCATAGATAGTATACACATGTTGTAATTGTTAATTCATAAAATATTCACATATCTGATGTGTCTGAATTGTATACAAATCACAATGTGTTATGATAAAATTAATTATTCAGTGATTTCTGCATTCAAATCATAGTAAACTAACAGCAAATATAATATCTTGACACATTGTCAGGCATCGTCAATTGGCAGGGGATTTGTGTGTTTGGTAGCTCCAATAGGAGATCAATTCAATTTCAATTTCAATTAAATTGCCAAGACTTTTTTTATTTAGGACGTTTTTATTGAAATCTTTGAGCTTAGAAAGGATTACCAACAGCACTACCACCACGTTTATTGGTTTCTTACTAGCGGTCCTGTAACCTGAAATATGAAAGGACAGTTTTATAGCATAGCACAGAAACAGCATAATCATAATGTCCAAAACAAACGCCATGACTCAGCGACAATGGCGACTACGCACGTTGTCTGGAGTCTCCTACAAGCTCCGTCACACCGGACGGCGACCATTTGGGATGTACTTGGACGCCGGAATAACGTGAATAAAAAGTCACATAAAATTGAATAATCTACAACAGTCACTCAAATTTCTATTTACGCAACAATATTGCGTTCCCAAGGCACGTTTCTAATAAATCTATGCATTTCACTTATATTGCGTCCATGGAGATGCGACGAAGCATGTGATTATTGGCGACAATAGTGCCCACCGTACGATATCTGACACTTCCTTCACGATACCACCAGGCTTATAGCAATCTTAATACACAAAGAACTAATTTTCCGTCGCCAAAACAGCCCGGTTCGGTGGGACTATTATTTCGACCTCAACACTCTGTGGACCAATTTCCTGTCTCTGTAACAGTGCATTTACACCAACACCATAGATCCATTGCAAAGAGGGTGGAAATTAATCAATTCAGGAGTTGCGAGCGGAGTACGTCCCACCCTAATACCCTCAGAAGGCACTCCTGGTAAACTTGGCTGTTGTGAAACTCGTAATTAACTCACAGAGCTCGCAAAAGGGGCTCTGGAAACTCGACATATGTTCGGGACATCACAAGCAGCACGAGGTGTAGGAGTAGCAAGAGCTGTTAACGAGCATTTGCCGATTATATCTAGAGTTGTTTCCGAGCAAAGTATGGAAACCGACACTCAGTCTGATGGTACCCTGGATCTTATGTCAACAATTTCAAGTGTGAGTAGTGGTGAAGCTTAGTTCAGTTTCAGTAGCCTATTGAACCCAAATGGGCAAAGTGACTTTTAAGTTGTGTAATTCTTAAGCATTTACTGTTTTACCTGTTGAGTCGTGGGTGTGCCATTGTTTTATGACTTTTCAATCGTTGGTTTTAAGGGAATCAGTCGCGTAATTGTATACATTGATAGCTGATAATATCAGCTTCCGAAAATTGAAATCGGACCTTATGTTTGTCCACTATTACGAGTTATCAATTAGAAGATTGTAATGACACCATATTCGTTTCACGTTAATTAGTATCAGCTATCAAAGTATAAAATTACGGGACAGTTTCCCTTTAAGTTATTATGTATACTGTGTATTATGTATGTTTGGAATAGTTTGCCATTTTTACTTATTTCCTTTTTTAACATCGGTGACAGGTTCATGTAGATTGGCATAGTATGTCTGTCGAGATTTAACTGTTATGGGTGACATGACGTATAACCTTTGTTTTAAACTTGGAATTTGAATTTAATTATGTAAAAATCCAGAGAAAGAACTAACAGTGTGAAAATCAACATCTCATAATAAATACATACTTGTTTATAAAATTCATTTTATAGCATACCTTCCATCAGCACCAACATCAACATAGATGAACGTGTAATCCGCATCTACGAGGGCCATCAGAATTATGGAGTGAAACCATTTGTAGTTGAATGTGTTTTCCATCCAATGCTCCGATGGTGTTGTGAAAATTCCATCTTTGGGAGAAACCCTCGCTTACTTGGCTCCATCCTTCAGGAGTGGTAGGACAGATCATCATTTCACTAATATATTCCTTCACGATTGCTTCACATACTTCAGGGATAATCCTAGATATAGAATCGTTAAAAACTCCATGTTGCCAGGTATATCAGTGTCAGCACCAGACGTAGTCCTGGCTCAAGGGCTGTCCTAAAGAAGGTATCTTTCCTTGAAATACTGGGCCCTATACTCCTCCAAGGATTTCATGAAACATGTCTGGAGGGACTCTTTGAAATTTTCGATACCCATCCATGTCTTCAGCAGCTAGTTCAGCCATGAGACATTCGTAGTGCCAGTATTGAGGTCGCAGTAGCCATAGACGTGTCCAGAACCTTCTACAACGCTAGCGTCGTTTGCGGTTATCAACTCTGGCCTAGGCCTGCCAAAATCAACGTTTCTTCCTCCATCAAGCAGAGAAGCTGCAAGTCTATGGAAGCCGGCTGCGGCCATATCTAAACTCGACTTCTCGCCCACGAGAAAGCGAGGAAAAATGCGAGGAAAATGGCGTGGAAAAAGGCGAGGTAAAAGGCGAGGAAAGAGGAGGAAAAAGGCGAAAAAGCGAGGAAAAAGGCAAGGGAAAAAAGGCGAGAAAGCGAGGAAAATGTTCTCTGCTTTCTCGACTTCTCGCCTTTTTTACTCTCGCTTTCTCCTCGCCTTTTTCCTCTCCCTTTTTTACTCTTGCTTTCTCGCCTTNTTCCTCGCCTTTTTTCTCGCATTTTTCCTCGCAATTTTCCTCGCCTTTTCCTCGCTTTCTCGCATTTTCCTCGCTTTCTCGCCTTTTTCTTCGCTTTCTCGCCTTCTCGCCCTTTTCCTCGCTTTCTCGCCTTCTCGTCTTTTTCCTCGCCTTTTTCCTCGCTTTCTCGCCTTTTTCTTCGCTATTAATATCTATGTATCTACTGGATCAAACTTAATTTTATTTCAATACGTTAATTAATTAGTTTGACCTAGTTTTGATGTTTGTCTTTTTAATGGCTCAATAATTTTAGTTGGAACCTTCAGAAAAATTAGGCGACATATATTTCTCTAAAATAAAGCTTTTAATTTGCTTAAATACGTACAGTAGTTTTCTTGCAATTACTAAAAACAATACAAAGTTTATGTAATGTGTAGCCTAAGCCTACGTCATTAGCTTATAGAATAGTTTTGGCGTTCAACGGCTAGATTTCTTATGTTAAAATTCTCATTATTCAGGGACACATTTTTCTAGATTTTGGTATATCTTTTTATCACAAATTTTAGCAAAAAAAAAATTCTTTTACCTACAAAAAAGCGGAATGCCACCGTTGAGTGAATTTCATATCAATCTGAAAACTAAAAATCGAATTTTTGTAAAAATATTTGTACACGTATATCTTGTTACAAAGAACATATAAAATAAAAACCGAGTTTAATTGGTCCATATAAGTTATGAGCTCTACAGACTCCCTAAAACAGTTTTTTTAACAGTGTGTCCCGGTCCGGTTTTTCAAAAGTTTTTATGTAGAAGAGTAGTGAAGATATTCGATAACACTAGAAATACTCTTTCCTTTCAAATTACACACTAAGTTATAAGTCCTGTGCCTATGCTTTCGTAACTTTGTCATTAGTACAAAATTACAACCTAGTATACTCCCTAAGATTTATAATTGGTTGAAAACTAAATTCCAGATCCTGTTTAACATGGCATAAGATGTCAGTTGATAGGCATATTCATTATTTCATTATAAATGAACACTTATTTCATTAATAAATCGAATCCAAGGACCATAGTTATATTACAAAATAGAAAAGGAGACGCATTTGTTTGTTGTCCATCCCATTTCGTAAACATATATATACAATTTTTATTCTTTAATAAAAAAAAATCGACTTAATGCTAGATTCTCATTCGATTACCAATAATGTGAACGGACCGACCGACCTGGGTACCGATTTTAAATACAAAATGCAAAATACCGTATGCATGGAACAACAGCAAAACTCA